>NW_026933351.1:0-55930 GCF_032062105.1 Saccostrea cuccullata | reverse complement strand
GGGTGAGGACACATAACGTATTTCAAATGGGAAAATCTAGTGAAGAACAGCATGGCCAATGTCACTCAGAAGAGCGTCGTATGCCAGGGGCTTCTGGTTATTTTTTTTTCGGACATTTAATCACAGAAAAGTTGTTTTAAAGCAGAATCACAAAAAAGGCAAATATCGTTCTCGTTGCTTTGTGGGTTAAAATGGACAGCCCATTTACAAGGGGAGATAAGCAAAAATAGATAAAAATAGGTTCGGGTCATTAAAAAATCATCTCCTCAAGAAGCACATGGTCAGGGAAGCTCAAACTTATGTAAAAGCATTCGGGGGGTAGGGTAGATTCTAAATTAATCAAGTTATAACATCTCATGGTTAGGGCGAAGCTACAATAGCGAATCAATCTTTTACATTGAAATACATAGGAAACATCTTTAAAAATCTTCTTCTCAAGAACCGCTGAGCCAGAAAAATTGAAACTTATATGGAAGCATTCTGGGGTAGTGTTGGTTCTAAATTAATCAAATCATGACCCCCGGGGGTAGGGCGATGGCACAATAGCCAATCCAGGTTTTACATAGAAATATAAAGGAAACTTTTTAAAAAATCTTCTCAAGAACCTCTGGACCAAAAATGTTTAAACTTATGTGAGAGCATGCACGGGTAGCGTGGATTCTAAATTGTTGATATCATGACCCCACATTACGTATTTCAAATGGGAAAATCTAGTGAAGAACAGCATGGCCAATGTCACTCAGGTGAGCGTCGTATGCCAGGGGCTTCTGGTTATTTTTTCGAACATTTAATTACATAAAATTTGTTTCAAAGCAGAATCACAAAAAGTAAATGTAGTTCTCGCAGCGTTGTGCTAAAATAGTTTGCTCTAAAGTGCTTATCCTTATGTTGCGGGTTCAAATCCCACTTGGAGACCTTGAGACCGATTCTTTAGAAAAGAACTGTAAACCGAGGTTCTTTTTCACAGAAGGTGCTGGCACGAAAAATATCTGTAACTACGTAAAAGACCCAAGTGCCGAGTATAGGTCTGAATTTGCAGCCCTCCACCGGCAAGTGGAGGGGTCTCAATATGAATAAAAATTCTGAAAGAGAATTTCTATAATAAATCAAAAGTTTTATTATTTATAATTGTATTCAACCATCCTTGTGCCTAGCACTAGCCTCCCATCACAGCCTATTAAAATGATGTGCATTAAAGCGTAATTTTTTTGTTTTAAAAGAACAGTGAAAGTCACATTAAAGCTAATTTTTTTGTTTTAGATGAAGATGTAGAAAATAATGATACTACTTTAGATGCATATTAAAATGATATGCATTAAAGCGTAATTTTTTTGTTTGAAAAGAATTAACGTTAGATAATTTCTTTTTCGTCTAACGTCAATCGCTATATAAAAAGCCTATTTCTTTAGAAAAAATTAGAAAAAGGGAACAATATTACAATAAACGTACTAATTAAAGCAAACAGTTGATTTAAAATTGAATCAGACATTATCTCTCCTATATATGAAAGATAACGCGCGTAACACAAAGCTTTAAGGAGTTTTTCTTTTTTCAGAAAAAGAAATGAAACTTTTTTTTAATGAAATAACGTTTTCAAAATATAAAAAATTGCAAATATGTGATAAAAACAATTTGAAGCACATATAATTATCATTTGTTTTTCCAAAACGTTAACATAATTTATCTCTTTTCTGCCCAAGGATTCTTTGAAAAAAAATTCAACAAGGAAATTGTTCGGAAGACGCTTTGATTGGTGGCTGTAGATACTCTGCCAGTATATAAGGCTTCAATCTCGATTCTCTAGTTATCTGCAGCGTCCTAAATCATCATGGGAAAACTGTTGGTTCTATTGACCGTTCTCTGTCTGGTGGCAATGACGACCGGTAAGCTCACTTCTATTATTTTACCCCCTCCTCTCTCTCTCTCTCTCTCTCTCTCTCTCTCTCTCTCTCTCTCTCTCTCTCTCTCTGTAATTTGTTTTTTTAGTACACCCAGGTATTCAATTTATGATCTAGAAGACTTTGTGGGGGCATTGTGTTATGAAATCACTGTATTTAAAAGAATACATAACAACAAAATAGTAAATTAGGTCTCTCTAAAGATTACGGTAAACAATAGTTACGTTTCCTTACGTTATACTTCTCTAACATTCTTTATGGAATAAGATGGCAATTTATTTCTCTGATGAATTCACTTAAAAGTGCATTGATCTTGATGTCATACAATTTTTTATTTTCCAACCCCCTCCATTTCAAAAAAGAGACAATATGGTATTTTTAAAACTAGTTTTAATAACGATGAATAATTCATTTACTGAATATGAATGATTAAAAGACACGATGATCACCCGAGTTCAGTTTTCAATTTAATTTTCAGATGGAAATTTATAATATACTTTGGGGAATTAAAATTAAATTTACAAACTCTAAATTTCAGCTTACTGGCATCCACCTGGAGAACAAAAAATGTTGTGTTACAATGACTTCGATTGTAACCGCGGACAATTTTGCCAAATTGTGTCCATTTTCCCATCTAAGCGTGGCTACTGCTGTGACATTATGCCGAGTAAGTATATGTCAATGCATAATATGTGAATTTAACAATAAATATATAAATATATTTTGTTTAAACTCTTCCTAATTATGCTCTTTCCTCTTAACATTGCTAGTTTGTTAAATATTTACAAAATCCTTATCATCTTTCTGTTTCAAGAATAAAATGCAAGGGCTTTTACTATAACTTTCGTACAGAAATTCAAATATGATACAATCTTTATATTATACATGTGCATATTACAGATTATGGTTGACACTAAAAGAACAAGAATGGAGAAAGGCAGGTCACCGGCCAAATAACAATAACTGAAGTTTAGAAAACAAATCTAATCTGAAGAGATCAGTGTGCAATCATTTGATGATTAAAGCATTTTAATAAAATCTTGCGTCTCCAGCTTTCTTTATCAATCAATATTCTATGGTATACTATACAAATTCTGTCCTACAGACAACATTTAGAAAATTAGTGTTTGTTTTCTTACTGACTGAAATCGTAAGAAATTGAATCTTTATGAAAATCTCCGTCTGATTCTATGGGTTTGGTCTCTTATTTTTGAATTGCTCAGCGCTTACTTAGTACTTGCTACTTACTAGTATTTCATAATTTATAAATTATTGAAATTAAACTATTTAGATATTCTTATAACAGATTTTTTCAACATAAATAGTTGAAGGATGTTTTAACTGGTTGAATAATAAACGTTATAAGCACAAACGGAAATCTTTTCACAATTTTATCTATGTGATGAAGAAAACACTTACTGTGGACTTAAACTCGATATTAAGATAAATTAACCATGTACATGTATTTTCAATTAACAATAGTTAATTCCATCCATATGTCGACTCGATATATCAAACTAACCTTAAATAAAACAATTCACAGGGTCTGACATATCTTATTTATACTTGGATATATTATTCAAAAGACTATAATGATAATCTAACAACAATTTGATAACTTTAACTTTTCATTCGTCAACTGTCCTTAATTATCTAAAATTATACCTTAAAGTTTATCACCTGCATACGGGATATATGTCATTCTCTTAATTCGATACGCAAAAACATGTTCTGCTTAAAATTAATTTCTAACACGAGGCAAGCTATGAACAAACATGCTTATGAAACAAGGATAACAACAGTATCGTTTAAAGTTATCATTTGGCAAGTTCTATGGTTGATATATTGAGCTTATCAACAAATAAAATCTAGTAATTAGTGAAAAGCTCATGAACATTTTTCATACTTAAGGGACGCTATGAACAAACATGCTTATGAAACAAGGATAACAACAGTATCGTTTAAAATCTAGTAATTAGTGAAAAGCTCATGAACATTTTTCATACTTAAGGGACGCCGACCCTCAGCCAGGAAGGACAACTCTTTAATTTATAATTTAATTCAAAAAGTCTTTAAATGAAGCTTGAAAATTAAATCTTTTCATGCAACAATTTTCATTATATGCTTCTCAATGTACTTCTAGGTTCTTTGAACTTCTCAGAAAGGTCTAATTAAAAGCAGAAATTTTTATTCCGAAAAAGCATTTTTAGATATCAATGTTTATTAACATGATATGAAATTAGAAGTGATTTATGGAGCTTTGCAAAGAACCTTGAAGCTTCATTTAAAGACTTTTTGAATTAAATTATAAATTAAAGAGTTGTCCTTCCTGGCTGAGGGTCGGAGTCCCTTAATGTTAGGTCATTATTTCCGGAAGGTATTTTCTACGAATTATCCTTTTTTGACTTACCTAGATTGCCGAGCGGTCTAGAACGCCGTTCGTTGCTGCTATAATCCGTAGGTTCCCATAATAAAAAAGTACTAAAGTAAACTATAGTGTACTATTATTAACTACAGTTTACTATAGTATCAGAGTTTTACTAGAATTAATAAGGTATGTTTACTTTGAATAAAGATTGTTATATCTTATATTTTATCTCTTAAATTTCTACATCCTACATGTATTTTCTTACAGTAAAAGGAAGTTTTACTTGTATATTTGCATATTATCTTGAAAATGTGCACCGTTTGTATACATGTAATTTAACAATTTTAAAGCTCTAACTCATCAAAAAAGTTCTGGAGTACAGTTTCAAAGTAAATCAAAGTATTTACTATAGTTAACTAAAGTTAATTTTTGTCAGGGAGATTGAGAGTTCAACCCCGGGTTGGGGCTGTAGTTGGTATATTTATAAAAATGAATTTCGTTGTGCTTTCGATATTAATATTTCTTCACTTGGGACAGTTATATTAGTTTAAGTGTTGTTCTAAAATCTGCTTTTATATTATTATATAAAGGAGAAATCGATTTTCTCTGCGCAAATACACTGTTTATTAGCATGAAATGAAACTGGTTATCTTACAAATCTCGTCATGATATCACTTGCATTTTACACAAAGTGTCATACACCACTTGAAATTACAACTTGTAAAAGAGTAGGGTAAAGAATATTTTAAAAACATTTTTTTTTTTAATTATAAACAAGTTTGAACTTAAGGAAGATCCATACTTTTGCGAATCCAGCTTTTAATTTTATACACCTTTTAGCACCTGATCCCCACCTCTGATGTTTTGGAGGTCCGTGTATGCTCTGCTCCTATCTTGTATTGTTTTAAGGACTTTTGATATGGAATACTGTTCGTTATCTCCATCTGTTTCATACACCAATTAAAAAAAATCTCATTTGACTTTCTTCTGACCTACTTTGCCTCGGAGTTATACTCTGCCATCTTGTACGACAAAGCAGTGAATTTTCCTCTTTGAGCAACCAATTTTAAACACTCATACCAGAAATATATCGGGGAAAATATTTACAATCTTAAAATTATGAATTGATATAGAGGCTTTAGCAAACGTATATTCATGAGAAAAATAGTGTTATCTCAGTAACCAGTATAACAAACTGAACTCGGTTGAATTATGAAGGGATCCGAGAATGTACGTCTAGTTAGTATAGTATGTCAGGGCATCAACGATAGTGGGAAACATGGGATGATTTGCATGACGGGCGAAGCCGTTATGACATAAATTATCTCATGTGTCCCACTATCGTTGATGTCCTTGGCATACTATACTAACTAGAGAGTTATTCCTTATATTGCCATTTCATTGTGAATTAAAATTTTAGATTTAGACTTTAAAAATGTAGACATAGATTTAAATTACACGAGGACTCCCGTGCCAATTTGCATATTTTGTCTCCTTAGCGTTAGACACAGAGACAGATGCACACGAGATTTGCATGCATATTAGGCATCCTTAGCCCCTGACCTATCGACCTGCCTAATTTATATAATTACATTCCGGTAGAATTATCAAGACATCAAATCCGCTATTTTGCAAAGAGTTATCACAGAGAAAAAAAATTAGAAATAGAAATATTGATGTATATGACGAAAGATGAAATCTCTGTTATGTAATATTTTGTTTACTTTGAATGCTGATGCCGTTGACACTTCACTTGTAATAAATTAACTTAATTAGCGCCATTTTAACCTTCTTATACGTGTCGAATACTAAAACGAAAATTTTAATGATAATTGTCTTCAAATTTCCAAGAAATTAAGAAGAATGACAAAAACCCGGACAGTTGAAGAATTTCTCAAGATTAAACTTCACGTTCAAAAACGTTCTCACTCCTTTAGTGATTTGTTATTCTGTGTTTAATGTAAGACGCAAAAATGTGATCGTTTCATATGTATTAGTTTTAATCCTTTCTAAGATAATTTTTTTTTTTGCATTCCGTCAGATTTAAAACATTTAACTTGAAAAATGTGTGAGTTTTTCTAATACATCTAAAAAAAAAGTCTAAAAGTCTTCATCATAAAGTTTCTTGTAGAAGTATTTTATCATTAAAAAAGATTTCATTTTATTTCTTTTATTTAAAAAAATCCCGAGTGAGTGATTTATGAAAACATGTTTATATGGGCACCATTCATTACATCTTTGAGAAAGGCATCCTCATCTCAACAGTTTTATTTCTTTCTATTGTGTCTGAAACCGTGTTTGACTTTTTTTCCGAAATAAAAAAAAAATTCAATTTATCGACATATTTTCCAATTCAGTTTTTAGCTCACCTGATCACCTCTTTCTATCCATCTGTAAACTTTTCACGTATTCAACTTCTTCTCAAGAACCATTGGACCAATTTCGCCCAAACTTGGTACAAAACATCATTGGTAAATTGAAGTTTGAATTATTAAAATGGACAGCATAGCCAATTTACAAATGGGGGATAATCAAGAATAGACAACAATAGGGTGGGTCATTAAAAAATCTTCTTCTCAAGAACCACTTGGTCAGGAAAGCTCAAACTTATGTGGAAGCATTCTGGGGTAGTGTAGATTCTAAATTGATTAAATTGTAACACCTGGGGGATAGAGCGGGGGGAAATAGGGAAATCCATCTTTTACATTGAAATATATAGATTAAATCTTTAAAAATCTTTTTCTCAATAACCTGAGCCTGTAAAAATTGAAGGTTGAAAGTTGAAACTTATATGCAAGCATTCTGGGGTAGTGTTGATTCTAAATTGTTCAAATCATGACCCCCTGGGGTAGGGCGGGGTCACAATAGGGTACGCAGGTTTTACTCTGAAATATATAGAAAACTCTTTTAAAAAATCTTCTCAAGAACCTCTGGACTAGAAATGTTTTAAACTTATGTGAAAGCATCCACTGATAGTGTAGATTCTAAATTGTTGAAATCATGACCCCCCTCCCCCCCAGGCGTAGGGTGAGGACACATAACGTATTTCAAATGGGAAAATCTAGTGAAGAACAGCATGGCCAATGTCACTCAGAAGAGCGTCGTATGCCAGGGGCTTCTGGTTATTTTTTTTCGGACATTTAATCACAGAAAAGTTGTTTTAAAGCAGAATCACAAAAAAGGCAAATATCGTTCTCGTTGCTTTGTGGGTTAAAATGGACAGCCCATTTACAAGGGGAGATAAGCAAAAATAGACAAAAATAGGTTCGGGTCATTAAAAAATCATCTCCTCAAGAACCACATGGTCAGGGAAGCTCAAACTTATGTAAAAGCATTCTGGGGGTAGGGTAGATTCTAAGTTAATCAAATTATAACATCTCATGGTTAGGGCGAGGCTACAATAGCGAATCAATCTTTTATATTGAAATACATAGGAAACATCTTTAAAAATCTTCTTCTCAAGAACCGCTGAGCCAGAAAAATTGAAACTTATATGGAAGCATTCTGGGGTAGTGTTGGTTCTAAATTAATCAAATCATGACCCCCGGGGGTAGGGCGATGGCACAATAGGGAATCCAGGTTTTACATAGAAATATAAAGGAAACTTTTTAAAAAATCTTCTCAAGAACCTCTGGACCAAAAATGTTTAATCTTATGTGAAAGCATGCACGGGTAGCGTGGATTCTAAATTGTTGATATCATGACCCCAAGGCGTAGGGTGAGGACACATTACGTATTTCAAATGGGAAAATCTAGTGAAGAACAGCATGGCCAATGTCACTCAGGTGAGCGTCGTATGCCAGGGGCTTCTGGTTATTTTTTCGAACATTTAATTACATAAAATTTGTTTCAAAGCAGAATCACAAAAAGTAAATGTAGTTCTCGCAGCGTTGTGGTAAAATAGTTTGCTCTAAAGTGCTGATCCTTATGTTGCGGGTTCAAATCCCACTTCGAGACCTTGAGACCGATTCTTTAGAAAAGAACTGTAAACCGAGGTTCTTTTTCACAGAAGGTGCTGGCACGAAAAATATCTGTAACTACGTAAAAGACCCAAGTGCCGAGTATAGGTCTGAATTTGCAGCCCTCCACCGGCAAGTGGAGGGGTCTCAATATGAATAAAAATTCTGAAAGAGAATTTCTATAATAAATCAAAAGTTTTATTATTTATAATTGTATTCAACCATCCTTGTGCCTAGCACTAGCCTCCCATCACAGATGAAGATGTAGAAAATAATGATACTACTTTAGATGCATATTAAAATGATGTGCATTAAAGCGTAATTTTTTTGTTTTAAAAGAACACTGAAAAAAATAACTAGTGAAAGTCACGAAGAAGACTAGTAAATTTGCTGTCCATACAATCACTACCTTAAAAGTAGTTTTAAATTTACTAAAAATATGTTTTATGATTATTTATAATTGTATTCAACCATCCTTGTGCCTAGCACCACTTTTCACTCATCTTGAAGATGTAAAAATAATGATTACTAATGCATATTAAAATGATGCTTTAAAGCGTATTTTTTTGTTTGAAAAGAATTAGGTTATTTCTTTTTCACGTTAGATAATTTCTTTTTCGTCTAACGTCAATCGCTATATAAAAAGCCCATTTCTTTAGAAAAAATTAGAAAAAGGGAACAATATTACAATAAACGTACTAATTAAAGCAAACAGTTGATTTAAAATTGAATCAGACATTATCTCTCCCATATATGAAAGATAACGCGCGTAACACAAAGCTTTAAGGAGTTTTTCTTTTTTCAGAAAAAGAAATGAAACTTTTTTTTTTAATGAAATAACGTTTTCAAAATATAAAAAATTGCAAATATGTGATAACAACAATTTGAAGCACATATAATTATCATTTGTTTTTCCAAAACGTTAACATAATTTATCTCTTTTCTGCCCAAGGATTCTTTGAAAAAAAAATTTCAACAAGGAAATTGTTCGGAAGACGCTTTGATTGGTGGCTGTAGATACTCTGCCAGTATATAAGGCTTCAATCTCGATTCTCTAGTTATCTGCAGCGTCCTAAATCATCATGGGAAAACTGTTGGTTCTATTGACCGTTCTCTGTCTGGTGGCAATGACGACCGGTAAGCTCACTTCTATTATTTTACCCCCTCCTCTCTCTCTCTCTCTCTCTCTCTCTCTCTCTCTCTCTCTCTCTCTCTCTCTCTCTCTCTGTAATTTGTTTTTTTTAGTACACCCAGGTATTCAATTTATGATCTAGAAGACTTTGTGGGGGCATTGTGTTATGAAATCACTGTATTTAAAAGAATACATAACAACAAAATAGTAAATTAGGTCTCTCTAAAGATTACGGTAAACAATAGTTACGTTTCCTTACGTTATCCTTCTCTAACATTCTTTATGGAATAAGATGGCAATTTATTTCTCTGATGAATCCACTTAAAAGTGCATTGATCTTGATGTCATACAATTTTTTATTTTCCAACCCCCTCCATTTCAAAAAAGAGACAATATGGTATTTTTAAAACTAGTTTTAATAACGAGGAATAATTCATTTACTGAATATGAATGATTAAAAGACACGATGATTCAGTTTTCAATTTAATTTTCAGATGGAAATTTATAATATACTTTGGGGAATTAAAATTAAATTTACAAACTCTAAATTTCAGCTTACTGGCATCCACCTGGAGAACAAAAAATGTTGTGTTACAATGACTTCGATTGTAACCGCGGACAATTTTGCCAAATTGTGTCCATTTTCCCATCTAAGCGTGGCTACTGCTGTGACATTATGCCGAGTAAGTATATGTCAATGCATAATATGTGAATTTAACAATAAATATATAAATATATTTTGTTTAAACTCTTCCTAATTATGCTCTTTCCTCTTAACATTGCTAGTTTGTTAAATATTTACAAAATCCTTATCATCTTTCTGTTTCAAGAATAAAATGTAAGGGCTTTTACTATAACTTTCGTACAGAAATTCAAATATGATACAATCTTTATATTATACATGTGCATATTACAGATTATGGTTGACACTAAAAGGACAAGAATGGAGAAAGGCAGGTCACCGGCCAAATAACAATAACTGAAGTTTAAAAAACAAATCTAATCTGAAGAGATCAGTGTGCAATCATTTGATGATTAAAGCATTTTAATAAAATCTTGCGTCTCCAGCTTTCTTTATCAATCAATATTCTATGGTATACTATACAAATTCTGTCCTACAGACAACATTTAGAAAATTAGTGTTTGTTTTCTTACTGACTGAAATCGTAAGAAATTGAATCTTTATGAAAATCTCCATCTGATTCTACGGGTTTGGTCTCTTATTTTTGAATTGCTCAGCGCTTACTTAGTACTTGCTACTTACTAGTATTTCATAATTTATAAATTATTGAAATTAAACTATTTAGATATTCTTATAACAGATTTTTTCAACATAAATAGTTGAAGGATGTTTTAACTGGTTGAATAATAAACGTTATAAGCACAAACGGAAATCTTTTCACAATTTTATCTATGTGATGAAGAAAACACTTACTGTGGACTTAAACTCGATATTAAGATGAATTAACCATGTATTTTCAATTAACAATAGTTAATTCCATCCATATGTCGACTCGATACATCAAACTGACCTTAAAATAAAACAATTCACAGAGTCTGACATATCTTATTTATACTTGGATATTTTATTCAAAAGACTTTAATGATATTCTAACAACAATTTGATAACTTTAACTTTTCATTCGTCAACTGTCCTTAATTATCTAAAATTATACCTTAAAGTTTATCACCTGCATACGGGATATATGTCATTCTCTTAATTCGATACGCAAAAACATGTTCTGCTTAAAATTAATTTCTAACACGAGGCAAGCTATGAACAAACATGCTTATGAAACAAGGATAACAACAGTATCGTTTAAAGTTATCATTTGGCAAGTTTTATGGTTGATATATTGAGCTTATCAACAAATAAAATCTAGTAATTAGTGAAAAACTCATGAACATTTTTCATACTTAATGTTAGGTCATTATTTACGGAAGGTATTTTCTACGAATTATGCACGACAATTTTCATTATATGCTTCTCAATGTACTTCTAGGTTCTTTGAACTTCTCAGATCTAATTAAAAGAAAATTGATATGAAATTAGAAGTGATTTATGGAGCTTTTTTGACTTACCTAGATTGCCGAGCGGTCTAGAACGCTATAATCCGTAGGTTCCCATAATAAAAAAGTACTAAAGTAAACTATAGTGTACTATTATTAACTACAGTTTACTATAGTATCAGAGTTTTACTAGAATTAATAAGGTATGTTTACTTTGAATAAAGATTGTTATATCTTATATTTTATCTCTTAAATTTCTACATCCTACATGTATTTTCTTACAGTAAAAGGAAGTTTTACTTGTATATTTGCATATTATCTTGAAAATGTGCACCGTTTGTATACATGTAATTTAACAATTTTAAAGCTCTAACTCATCAAAAAAGTTCTGGAGTACAGTTTCAAAGTAAATCAAAGTATTTACTATAGTTAACTAAAGTTAATTTTTGTCAGGGAGATTGAGAGTTCAACCCCGGGTTGGGGCTGTAGTTGGTATATTTATAAAAATGAATTTCGTTGTGCTTTCGATATTAATATTTCTTCACTTGGGACAGTTATATTAGTTTAAGTGTTGTTCTAAAATCTGCTTTTATATTATTATATAAAGGAGAAATCGATTTTCTCTGCGCAAATACACTGTTTATTAGCATGAAATGAAATTGGTTATCTTACAAATCTCGTCATGATATCACTTGCATTTTACACAAAGTGTCATACACCACTTGAAATTACAACTTGTAAAAGAGTAGGGTAAAGAATATCTTAAAAATATATTTTTTTTTAAATTATAATCAAGTTTGAACTGAAGGAAGATCCATACTTTTGCGAATCCAGCTTTTAATTTTATATACACCTTTTAGCACCTGATCCCCACCTCTGATGTTTTGGAGGTCCGTGTTTGCTCTGCTCCTATCTTGTATTGTTTTAAGGACTTTTGATATGGAATACTGTTCGTTATCTCCATATGTTTCATACACCAATTAAAAAAAATATCATTTGACTTTCTTCTGACCTACTTGGCCTCGGAGTTCTACCCTGCCATCTTGTACGACAAAGCAGTGAATTTTCCTCTTTGAGCAACCAATTTTAAACACGCATACCAGAAATATATCGGGGAAAATATTTACAATCTTAAAATTATGAATTGATATAGAGGCTTTAGCAAACGTATATTCATGAGAAAAATAGTGTTATCTCAGTAACCAGTATAACAAACTGAACTCGGTTGAATTATGAAGGGATCCGAGAATGTACGTCTAGTTAGTATAGTATGTCAGGGCATCAACGATAGTGGGAAACATGGGATGATTTGCATGACGGGCGAAGCCCGTTATGACATAAATTATCTCATGTGTCCCACTATCGTTGATGTCCTTGGCATACTATACTAACTAGAGAGTTATTCCTTATATTGCCATTTCATTGTGAATTAAAATTTTAGATTTAGACTTTAAAAATGTAGACATAGATTTAAATTACACGAGGACTCCCGTGCCAATTTGCATATTTTGTCTCCTTAGCGTTAGACACAGAGACAGATGCACACGAAATTTGCATGCATATTAGGCATCCTTAGCCCCTGACCTATCGACCTGCCTAATTTATATAATTACATTCCGGTAGAATTATCAAGACATCAAATCCGCTATTTTGCAAAGAGTTATCACAGAGAAAAAAAATTAGAAATAGAAATATTGATGTATATGACGAAAGATGAAATCTCTGTTATGTAATATTTTGTTTACTTTGAATGCTGATGCCGTTGACACTTCACTTGTAATAAATTAACTTAATTAGCGCCATTTTAACCTTCTTATACGTGTCGAATACTAAAACGAAAATTTTAATGATAATTGTCTTCAAATTTCCAAGAAATTAAGAAGAATGACAAAAACCCGGACAGTTGAAGAATTTCTCATGATTAAACTTCACGTTCAAAAACGTTCTCACTCCTTTAGTGATTTGTTATTCTGTGTTTAATGTAAGACGCAAAAATGTGATCGTTTCATATGTATTAGTTTTAATCCTTTCTAAGATAATTTTTGTTTTTTGCATTCCGTCAGATTTAAAACATTTAACTTGAAAAATGTGTGAGTTTTTCTAATACATCTAAAAAAAAAAGTCTAAAAGTCTTCATCATAAAGTTTCTTGTAGAAGTATTTTATCATTAAAACAAAGATTTCATTTTATTTCTTTTATTTAAAAAAATCCCGAGTCAGTGATTTATGAAAACATGTTTATATGGGCACCATTCATTACATCTTTGAGAAAGGCATCCTCATCTCAACAGTTTTATTTCTTTCTATTGTGTCTGAAACCGTGTTTGACTTTTTTTCCGAAATAAAAAAAAAATTCAATTTATCGACATATTTTCCAATTCAGTTTTTAGCTCACCTGATCACCTCTTTCTATCCATCTGTAAACTTTTCACGTATTCAACTTCTTCTCAAGAACCATTGGACCAATTTCGCCCAAACTTGGTACAAAACATCATTGGTAAATTGAAGTTTGAATTATTAAAATGGACAGCATAGCCAATTTACAAATGGGGGATAATCAAGAATAGACAACAATAGGGTGGGTCATTAAAAAATCTTCTTCTCAAGAACCACTTGGTCAGGAAAGCTCAAACTTATGTGGAAGCATTCTGGGGTAGTGTAGATTCTAAATTGATTAAATTGTAACACCTGGAGGATAGAGCGGGGGAAAATAGGGAAATCCATCTTTTACATTGAAATATATAGATTAAATCTTTAAAAATCTTTTTCTCAATAACCTGAGCCTGTAAAAATTGAAGGTTGAAAGTTGAAACTTATATGCAAGCATTCTGGGGTAGTGTTGATTCTAAATTGTTCAAATCATGACCCCCTGGGGTAGGGCGGGGTCACAATAGGGTACGCAGGTTTTACTTTGAAATATATAGAAAACTCTTTTTAAAAATCATCGCAAGAACCTATGGACCAGAAATGTTTTAAACTTATCTGAAAGCATCCACTGGTAGTGTAGATTCTAAATTGTTGAAATCATGACCCCCTCCCCCCCCCCCCCCCCCCAGGCGTAGGGTGAGGACACATAACGTATTTCAAATGGGAAAATCTAGTGAAGAACAGCATGGCCAATGTCACTCAGAAGAGCGTCGTATGCCAGGGGCTTCTGGTTATTTTTTTCGGACATTTAATCACAGAAAAGTTGTTTTAAAGCAGAATCACAAAAAAGGCAAATATCGTTCTCGTTGCTTTGTGGGTTAAAATGGACAGCCCATTTACAAGGGGAGATAAGCAAAAATAGACAAAAATAGGTTTGGGTCATTAAAAAATCATCTCCTCAAGAACCACATGGTCAGGGAAGCTCAAACTTATGTTAAAGCATTCTGGGGGTAGTGTAGATTCTAAATTAATCAAATTATAACATCTCATGGTTAGGGCGAAGCTACAATAGCGAGTCAATCTTTTACATTGAAATACATAGGAAACATCTTTAAAAATCTTCTTCTCAAGAACCGCTGAGCCAGAAAAATTGAAACTTATATGGAAGCATTCTGGGGTAGTGTTGGTTCTAAATTAATCAAATCATGACCCCCGGGTGTAGGGCGATGGCACAATAGGGAATCCAGGTTTAACATAGAAATATAAAGGAAACTTTTTAAAAAATCTTCTCAAGAACCTCTGGACCAAAAATGTTTAATCTTATGTGAAAGCATGCACGGGTAGCGTGGATTCTAAATTGTTGATATCATGACCCCAAGGCGTAGGGTGAGGACACATTACGTATTTCAAATGGGAAAATCTAGTGAAGAACAGCATGGCCAATGTCACTCAGGTGAGCGTCGTATGCCAGGGGCTTCTGGTTATTTTTTCGAACATTTAATTATATAAAATTTGTTTCAAAGCAGAATCACAAAAAGTAAATGTAGTTCTCGCAGCGTTGTGGTAAAATAGTTTGCTATAAAGTGTTGATCCTTATGTTGCGGGTTCAAATCCCACTTCGAGACCTTGAGACCGATTCTTTAGAAAAGAACTGTAAACCGAGGTTCTTTTTCACAGAAGGTGCTGGCACGAAAAATATCTGTAACTACGTAAAAGACCCAAGTGCCGAGTATAGGTCTGAATTTGCAGCCCTCCACCGGCAAGTGGAGGGGTCTCAATATGAATAAAAATTCTGAAAGAGAATTTCTATAATAAATCAAAAGTTTTATTATTTATAATTGTATTCAACCATCCTTGTGCCTAGCACTAGCCTCCCATCACAGATGAAGATGTAGAAAATAATGATACTACTTTAGATGCATATTAAAATGATGTGCATTAAAGCGTAATTTTTTTGTTTGAAAAGAATTAACGTTAGATAATTTCTTTTTCGTCTAACGTCAATCGCTATATAAAAAGCCCATTTCTTTAGAAAAAATTAGAAAAAGGGAACAATATTACAATAAACGTACTAATTAAAGCAAACAGTTGATTTAAAATTGAATCAGACATTATCTCTCCCATATATGAAAGATAACGCGCGTAACACAAAGCTTTAAGGAGTTTTTCTTTTTTCAGAAAAAGAAATGAAACCTTTTTTTTAATGAAATAACGTTTTCAAAATATAAAAAATTGCAAATATGTGATAACAACAATTTGAAGCACATATAATTATCATTTGTTTTTCCAAAACGTTAACATAATTTATCTCTTTTCTGCCCAAGGATTCTTTGAAAAAAAATTTTCAACAAAGAAATTTTTCAGAAGACGCTTTGATTGGTGGCTGTAGATACTCTGCCAGTATATAAGGCTTCAATCTCGATTCTCTAGTTATCTGCAGCGTCCTAAATCATCATGGGAAAACTGTTGGTTCTATTGACCGTTCTCTGTCTGGTGGCAATGACGACCGGTAAGCTCACTTCTATTATTTTACTCTCTCTCTCTCTCTCTCTCTCTCTCTCTCTCTCTCTCTCTCTCTCTCTCTCTCTCTCTCTCCCTGTAATTTGTTTTTTTAGTACACCCAGTTATTCAATTTATGATCTAGAAGACTTTGTGGGGGCATTGTGTTATGAAAATCACTGTATTTAAAAGAATACGTAACAACAAAATAGTAAATTAGGTCTCTCTAAAGATTGCGGTAAACAATAGTTACGTTTCCTTACGTTATCCTCTTCTAACATTCTTTATGGAATAAGATGGCAATTTATTTCTCTGATGAATCCACTTAAAAGTGCATTGATCTTGATGTCATACAATTTTTTATTTTCCAACCCCCTCCATTTCAAAAAAGAGACAATATGGTATTTTTAAAACTAGTTTTAATAACGATGAATAATTCATTTACTGAATATGAATGATTAAAAGACACGATGATCACCCGAGTTCAGTTTTCAATTTAATTTTCAGATGGAAATTTATAATATACTTTGGGGAATTAAAATTAAATTTACAAACTCTAAATTTCAGCTTACTGGCATCCACCTGGAGAACAAAAAATGTTGTGTTACAATGACTTCGATTGTAACCGCGGACAATTTTGCCAAATTGTGTCCATTTTCCCATCTAAGCGTGGCTATTGCTGTGACATTATGCCGAGTAAGTATATGTCAATGCATAATATGTGAATTTAAAATTAAATATATAAATATATTTTGTTTAAACTCTTCCTAATTATGCTCTTTCCTCTTAACATTGCTATAGTTTGTTAAATATTTACAAAATCCTTATCATCTTTCTGTTTCAAGAATAAAATGCAAGGGCTTTTACTATAACTTTCGTACAGAAATTCAAATATGATACAATTTTTATATTATACATGTGCATATTACAGATTATGGTTGACACTAAAAGGACAAGAATGGAGAAGGGCAGGTCACCGGCCAAATAACAATAATTGAAGTTTTTTAAAAAATCTAACTTTATGAGATTAGTGTGCAATCATTTGATGATTAAAGAAATTTAATAAAATCTTGCGTCTCCAGCTTTCTTTATCAATTAATATTCTATGGTATACTATACAAATTCTGTCCTACAAACAACATTTTGAAAATTAGTGGGTTTTTTTTTTTACTGACTGCAATCTTAAGAATTTGTATCTTTATAAAAATCTTCATCTGATTCTTCGGGTTCGGCCTCTTAATTTTGAATTTCTCGGCGCTTACTTTCTACTTACTAGTGTTTCATAATTTATAAATGATTGAATTTGAACTATTAAGATATTTTTATAACAGAGTTTTCCAACAGAAGCAGTTGAAGGGTTTCTTAACTTGTTGAATAATAAACGTTGTAAGCACAAACAGAAATCTTTTCACAAATTTTTTATGTTAAGAAGAAAACACTACTGTGGCTTTAAATTCGATATCAAGCTAAGTTAACCATGTATTTTCAATTAACAATAGTTAATTCCATCCATATGTCGAGTCGATACATATCAAACTAAGCTGAAAATGAAATATTCCACAGAGTCTGACATATCTTATTTATATTTGGATATTTTACTCAAAATACTTCAATGATAATCTAACAACAACGTTATGACTTCAACTTCAATCGTCAACTGTCCTTACTTATCTAAAATTATACCCTTATCACCTGCATATGGGATATAAATTATGTCTTTCTTTTAATTCGATACACAAAAGCATGATCTGCAGTAAAAACAATTTCTAAAACGAAGCAAGCTATGGACAAACATACTAATGAAACAAGGATAACAACAGTATCGTTTAAAGTTATCATTTGGCAAGTTCTATGGTAGATATATTGACCTTATCGACAAATACAAACTAATAATTAGACAAACGCTCATGGGCATTTTTCATACTTAATGTAAGGTCATTATTTACTGAATGTATTTTCTACGAATTATCCTTTTTGATTTGCCTAGATGGCCTAGCGGTCTAGAACGCAGTACCTTTCTTCTAGAAGACATATTCCGTAGGTCCCCAAATAAAAAAATGCTAAAGTAAACTTAAGTGTATTATTAACTGCAGTTTACTATATTATCAGAGTTTTAATATAATTAACGAAGTATGTCTACTTTGAATCAAGATCGTTTTATTTTACATTTCATCTATTAAATTCATACAACCTATTTTCTTACATTAAAAGGAAGTTTTACTTGTATATTTGCATATTATCTTGAAATTGTAAACCATTTGTATACATGTACGAAGATTATTCAAAAAGTTTAGTACTTAGTGGAATAAAAAAAATAAGGACATAAAATAATTTACATTTCTTTATTTCATTCCTTCAAAATACTCCCCTTTAACATTTTTTTAGTCGAGAAATCTACTCCTGAAAAGCTTTCCTATGTTCCTTTTTAGGCAGACCCTTCATAAACTGATGAATTTCGAAACCAATTGATGACCTAGAGTTATAGCGTCTTCCAGCTAAATGTCTTTTAAATTTTGAGAGGAGAAAAAAGTCACAGGGGGAAAGATCTAGAGAATCTGTGACCAATTTGGACTTGTGGGGTGAAGCATTATCGTGCAACAACAAGAGACCCTTAAAACCAGGTTTGGGACGTTTGTTTTGTATTGCTGTTTAAGTTTATGCAAAATTTCACATTTGTACATCTTTTCAGGAAATTGTAACACAACACCCTCCCTATCAAAGACAATGGCATAGAGAATCTTCTTTGTGCTCTGACAGCGGTTGGCAATAACTGGAGGCTCTCCGTGTTTTGTCATCTATACTTTATAATAAAAATTTCTTTGCGCTAAAAATAATGCACCCGCGTTTTATCTCCTATTACTATTTCTGAAAATAGTCGATTGTTTTAAAAATCAATCATATTTGGAATTAATTTTAAAAAGATCAAAGTTGACAAACTAGATGTTACTCTCTAAATCTGCAGGAGGCAATTAACAGCTTTTTGAAAAACACCTGAGTAATGTGCATAAAAAATTAGCGGGCAAGCCCTTGAGTCTAGCAGTGGACGTTCGTGATGACTCACCAAGTTCAGGAGATATGTACTCTTATAGCTAAAGGGATGTCAGTTTTTAGCTACTGTAGTCATGAATAAATAGAGGATATCTATATTGTGTGATTTGATATTGGCTTTATCCAACGAGTTGAAATGGCGTATATATTCGCGAGGCTTGCCGAGCGAATATACACCATGTAACGAGTTGGATAAAGCCAATATCAAATCACACAATTATAGATGTTCTATTTATCTCATACAACTTTCGTTTTAACAAAACTTTTGGGACTTCCCCTGCAAAACTACATGAATGATTGCCAATTCAAATCGATGACGTATAACTTGATGACGTAGCATCGTTGATGTTGACATGCTTCGAAAGAAAGTAGACCGTGTTCAAAAGTTAAAATTTTTGCTATCTGCGTCTTTGAAAATATTATGAGACAATTGCTGGATCTTTACATCAAACGAACTTCTGACTGAAAGTTGTAAGGACCATGGGATCGTGAAAATTAACTCTTTGTACGGTGGCAGTACAAAACGTGCTAGGCAAGGCTTTGTAGACTCATTGTTGATCCATGGTAAGTTACACTTACGTTACATGTACTAGGTAGGCATACGTTGTATAATATAAGAAAGCATTATTGAAGATGTTAAAGGAATCTTATAACATCTTAACATCTTAAAGGGGGGGGGGGGGTAACATCTGTCTTCAAGTAGCCAATACAGGTTCTTGATAAAATAAGACACTTCTTTGACATATACGAGTCTTTTTCTTGCTTTTAACAATATTACTGTCCATTATCATTCATTTTATAAGGGCAATAATTTTCACAAATAAAAGTTTCAATAAAATAAAATCTTGAAGCAAGGGATCGTGTCAAAACCGGAAGTGCTATTGATAAAGTATCTACCCGTTGATAAAGCATAAGTTTATCCAACGGCCTGTATCACCCACACGTATGAGATAAACAGCTATATTATCATTTTTATGCTGGTATATACTGTCATTGAATTATTGACAGTAAAAATTGAACACAAACTTGTCTGTTTTATAATCACATAAAATTTCACAAAGAAAGCTTGTGAGACCTGCTGCATGCACTATGGTCAACTGATTGATATTTTATGAACACATACTTGTAACATTTGTACATATCTACAATCTGTGATGATGTGGAATATACATTGCAGGTTTTTCAGCAAATAAAGTCACTGCGGTGTTCATGTAAAACGTTCATTTAGATATTGCCGACTTGCGCGAAGTTCAAAGAAGTAGTCCATAAAAGGAGAACACCCATTCTCAATATAAGGGCACAAATGCCTCTCTGATTTTTTAAAAAATGAAGTTCAATATAACAATTTGTCTATCAATTACCTTTGAAAGAAAGTATCTGAAGATTTTGTTTCCAGATTTTTTTCATCAAATCATAATACATGGAAAAATGACAAGACGATAAAGAAGAGGGTGATTTTACTCAGAAATGTAGCTCGAAATGTACGTTACTCTTTCTTCAATGTCCAAAAAAAATATGTCAAAAAAAATGAAGTCATTAAAATCACAATTGGAATATCTCATCTTAACACCAGCACATCCTACCAACCCTGTCAGCAACATATTTTCGCGCCATACGAACGTGCGTTTGATTTTTCCTTTCAAAAAACAAAGGTTACTTTTTGATCCAGATGTATAAAAACATTTTTTTAAATACATGCTTTAAATTCTTCTCTCTGTTTTGTTCAGAGCGATCAGTTTGGAATCTTGTCATTTTTAATAGATACTGGAACCTTACATGTACATGTAGTAAAATTCTATTTTGTAGTTAGTCTTTTTTAACATATATCCATGCCGATTTAGAAAACTATGTAAATGTAACGTACATTTCAAGATATATTTCTGTTTAATAAAAAGCTTAAAATTCATCTAAAATTCATTTAAAAATTCATCGTTTTGTTTCAGTTTATTCCAAAAAAGATTCTCTATGTAATCACATTGTGTTATATGCCACAATCACCACTATAAAGACACGATTGCCTCAGAATATGAGTAGGTAACTTACGTTTCAAGCTTGTAATAATATGTAAATTAGTAATGAGAAAATATTGAAAAAAAGCAATTATTGACATAAAAATCATATCAATGAAGCGTTTTAAGGCAGTAATATAAATCATAATGTAACAAACGAGGTTATTATCATCAACTACATAACTGTCACGTCACTTCGGTAACGTTCATTTCACATATTATTGGGGAGTCCCCTCCACCTCAGTTCACTACCATTCTTTTGTGCTGTTTCACTGAAATTGACACCGGTCGTAGCCTAGTTACTTCTAACTGTGTGCAAGGGTATAGACAAAAAAATATAAGAGTCAGATGTATTTTGCTATGATCTAACAAATGTTCGTGTTTGGTCATTGAAACTTAACATAAATCTATTCCGAATATATCCATCGACAGTCTTGTTAACAATTTCATCTAGTATGTTGCTACATCGTTTTTCAAAACACAAACATACGTGCTTTTCAGCAGATCTGGAAAAATATAACCCAAAATGCAATGATTCATTCAGTATTTGAAATGTACGTGACCGTCTTGTGTTCTGGGTTTATTTGTTTTGTTTCTTTTTCTTTTCATTATTATTTTTTTTTTTTACCAATTATAAGCCTATGCATACCTTGTTTTAAATTATCAACAACAATTCAATTAATATTGACGAAAAGTCGCATATGAAAAGTAAACAAACTGCAAAAAGGTTGCCAAAGATGAATTTAAGACACTTAGAAATAAATTTTCTAGCATGTGGTAACAGTTTAAAACATTTACGAGGATTGGGGGTGCATTTAGATGGATTTATGTGGCCAGTTGTCAAATGGATTGTAATGATAATTTTGTTTCGCTCGTGTAAACGCAATTCATTGACTAAATTTAAAAAAAATGTCAGTTAGAAATACATAAAATGTACGTTACCATACGTAACGTACATTTCAAATATAAAAATCAATTCTCTTCCACAAGCATACGTTAGACACGCAATATATTGATACTATCTGAACCTGCATATCATAAGAAATGCATCATACAGGTTTCGTATTCAGAAATATATACCAGGTATCAAAATTATATTACATAATAATTGACCTTAATATATTTTTTTCCTCAGCAGAGACGTTTCTTTTCATTAATTTTGGGATTTAGCCGACCTCCAACCTTTGAAACTTTCCTTTGTGTACACATTCGAGTGTGTGAAAGTATTAGAATACATGAAAATTCGTGCGAGATTCACTTAATTCGAATTTCATGGTAACGTACATTTCAGTCACGTACATTTCAAATGATCACTTTTCATGTAAAAAATAACTTTTAATTGTGTTAAGCAAAACGTCTTTGCCAGTTTACAGGATACAAGGGGTTGCTTATTCAGAGTCGTCTCATATTTTCTACTTAATATGTATTCTTAATGGAAGAATATAGGTAACGTACATTTCTTTCTTATCTCTACGATTGAAAACGTCTTTCATTCCGTAAACATATTTATAAAAGTTGCTCAAGTTGTTCAATTTCATGTTACATTATCTAAGTAGGAGTAATTAATCAAATTTCAAATTTAACCCATCAATAAATAAAGGAGAACAAAACTATCAGGTGTATAATCTTTGTGTTTGCTTGTAATGTGGTTGAAATAGAATTAAGCGACAGGGACATTGCACAATAAAAATTATTTATTATCACAAAGAAAATGTATTTATTGTTATGAAAAGAAATATATAGGATACAAGGTTTAACTTATCAGAAATTTTTTACCTGAGAATCAAAACTATACATTACACAGAGGGGATTCAGAATAATATTTGCCTCGGCGACAGTAACGTACATTTCAAATAGGCTACTATATTTGAATTTGGAACTCCTTATATACCCTTTCAGATCGATAATTATATGAATTCTTATTCATTGTTATATGACTATTTATAATGTTGATTTAAAAATTACATCAGTGGTATTATTTTTAAATGAAAATGAGGCGACATTATTTGAGCCCTTATATTGAGAATGGGTGGAAATTGCTGATTGAGAGAGGTTTAGAAACTGTGGTTTACAATTTTCCCCTTGTAGTTTGGGAGATCGTATCAGACGGCAGTAAAACTATCATTGCTCTATTGAGTAATTATCTATATTTTCATAATATTATATTGTGGTTTTACGCAATTGAAAATAATAAACAGTATGATAAGATTGAGATTTTTTTCTTTAGAGATGGACAGATTTTGCCAAATTCACCACAGCCTTGGCATATCGCACAAAGCTAAAAAAAAAAACTGGCTTATTTGTTGGGAGATTTGGCAAAGAAAGCTTTCAACTGCAGTCTGCTACCATGGATACACCCCACCATCAACCATTTCTGGTATTGCTGGAGGTCATGCAACGGAAATGTCCAAAAGCTAATTAAAAAATCTATAATTACGTACAATACAAAAAAAGTATCTTATTACACAACACCACGAGACAAAAATGAAGCAAATAGAAATGTGATAAATAAGATGGCCCTAGAATCTATGCTACCCTAGGATGCTCTCACATAAGTTTAAGCTTTCTTCCAGAGGTTCTTGAGAAGATTTTTTTTTAAAATTTCTATATATTTCAATGTAAAACCTGAATTCCCTATTGTGACCCCGCCCTACCCCCCGGGGGTCATGATTTGAACAATTTAGAATCAACACAACCCCAAAATGCTTCCATATAAGTTTCAACAAGTGGTTCTTGAGAAGAAGATTTTTAAAGATTGTTCCTTTATATTTCAATGTAAAAGATGGATTCCCTATTGTGGCCCTGCCCTACCCCCCAGGTGTTCCAATTTGATCAATTTAGAATCTACACTACCCAAGAATGCTTCCAAATAAGTTTGAGCTTTCCTGGCCAAGTGGTTCTTGAGGAGAAGATTTTTTAATGACCCCGCCCTATTTTTGTCTATTCTTAATTATCTCCCCTTGTAAATGGGCTATGCTGTCCATTTTAAGAATTTAAACTCCCCTTTACCCAAGATTTTTATTTCTGAAAAAAAGTCAGACACGGTTTCAGACACAATAGAAAGAAGTAAAACTGTTGAGATGAGGATGTTTTTCTCAAAGATGTAATGAATGGTGCCCATATAAATATGTTTTCATAAATCACTCACTCGGGATTTTTTTGAATAAAAGAAATAAAATAAAACCTTTTTTAATGAAAAATACTGCTACAAAAAACATTATGATGAAGACTTTTAGACTTTTTAAAGATGTATTTAAAATACCCGCGCATTTTTCAAGTTAAATGTTTCAATTGTGACTGAATGCAAAAAAATGATCTTACAAAGGATTGAAACTAGTATATATGAAATAATCATATTTTTGCGACTTACATTGAGCACAGAATAACAAATCACTTCAAGATTGAGAAAGTTTTTGAACGTGACGTTTAATCATGAGAAATGCTCCAACTGTCCAGGTTTTTGTCATTCTTCTTAATTTCTAAGAAATTTAAAGACGATTATCATTATAATTATCGTTTTGGTATTCAACACATATAATAAGGTTAAAATGGCGGTAATGAAGTTAATGTATTACAAGTGAAGTGTCAACTGCATCAGCATTCAAAGGAAACAAAATATTACATAACAGAGATCAATCTTTCATCTTTCGTCATATACATCAACCATTCCTTTTTAAGAGAATTTTAATAAGTAAATCTTAACCTTCATTAGGAAAAATGTTTCATCTGTAACACAGCTGGCTATCAACAGAGCTGACCATTACCACAGCTGACAATTGAACTGACAGGTACTTTATAGAGTCGCGGTTGGAATCCATATAGTGCGACACTACACTAAGAGAATTTTGATAAGTAAATCTTAACGTTAATTAGGAAAAATGTTTCATCTGTAACACAGCTGGCTATCAACAGAGCTGACCATTACCACAGCTGACAATTGAACTGACAGGTACTTTCTAGAGTCGCGGTTGGAATCCATATAGTGCTACACTACACTTCTATACTTTAGTTTTAAATTCTCACTTTTGCCATGAATACTACAAATTTTTCTGCAAAAATTAATATTTTTCTTCAGTTTTCATTCCTTAATGCATATTTATTAAAAATAGAAACCAAAGAACTCATAGATAAATAAATATTATGCCTGAAATAATCAAGTTGAACAATGCCTTGGTATAGCACACTTCTTTGAAGAGAAGAATAATTCAAGCTGTGTTACTCAGTACAGGTATTATTTCCTGCAATGAGCTGCGATGAATTCCTATTTAGAAATATTTACATTCGTTTTGTTTTTTTCTTTTTCTACTCAGCTACCTGTGCAATTGACTTGAATGTCATTTTCATGTATACTCACGCGTAGAAATATACACAGAGAAACTCGCGCTTAAAGTCACTTATTGACCCCTATATCCACAACAGAATGACTGAAATAATAGATAAAAATCATTGTGCTTAAAAAACAATCATTCCTCTATTATTTCTTAAAGACTCATTTCTTTTTTATAACATTGATAAGAACCTTCAGGAACAAGACGTATATATTTCAGATCCTGAAGTGACGTCATCACTCAAAAGTTATCCAACCAGGTTCAAAAATCTATCCATCATACTTAATATTAGAAAGAATATTAGCCAAGCCACTCACATTATTTTCAAAATGCGTCAATATGGTCAATATCAACGCTCTTTAAAAAGAAATATTTTTGTTTTAAAGTGCGTTTACTTGGTCCCAAATTTTACAGCACTTTGCAAAATGTTTCAAAGTGCGTAATTTTGAAAGTGCATTGTAATAATGCAGTTAATTTAACCTTGGTCATATTTTTTGAATGAGATAGATAGGGCTTTCATATTAAACATGAGTATAACCTGTGACAAGACCTTTCTGATTACGCTATGACTTTTGACCCCAAGGCCTTGACTTCGAAGTTTGACCTACTTTTAAAAATTAAATATTACTTAAAATTGGCTATACTTTTGAATGAGAAGAGACTGGACTTAATATTAAACATCTGTATAACCTGTGAAAGACTTTTCTAAATACACTGTGATTATGATTTTTGACTTTGTGACTTTGACCTTGAAGTTTGACCTACTTTTCAAAAATTTTAACCTTGGTCATGACTTTTGAATGAGTAGAGATAGGGCTTTTATATTAAATTTGTGTAATGCCTGTGACAAGAACTTTCTAAATACACTAATGATTTTTTCACCTTGTGACCTTGACCTTCAAATTTGACCAAATGTAAAAAAAAAACCATCTTCGGTGATAACTTCTGAATGATATTTGATAGTATAGGGCGTTCATATTTGACGCAATATCCCATTAAAAATCACATCTCATCCACAAAGGCACTGAAAGAGGGAGACCATAATTCTTTAAATTAGCTTATTGTAAATTAAAGTGGAAAACTACTACGTAGATAAAGTTTAACTGGGAAAGCTTAATTCATGTCGACTTTGATACAGTATTGTTGTTAGTTTGCCATTATCATTTCTAGTAAGAAAGATATTAGCATTCAAACTTTCAACGGTTTGACTGTCCTTGAGGTGTCTTTTTTTTTTTTTACCAATATCGGTAGAATATGAAGAGAACACATGACATGAAAGTAACCATTGTTAATTGATAAAACGTTGTTTATATATCTAAATATTGAGATTAAGACAAGAACTAGAGTGTTCTTCATCTCATGATTTGAGTAACTTAGAGAATATAAAAATAGACATGGGCATAAAGAAGAAGGATGAAAAAACATGAAAGAAAATTTCACATTTCTGACATGAAATTATATGTCAAAATTTTGATTTCTGCGTTAAATATTTTGATTGTATTGTGTGATTAGAAATTAAACATTTTTCCTAATGTAGGTGAAGGTTTAATTATCTCATTAAATTCTCTTAAAAAGGAATAATTGATTTATATGAGGAAAGGTGAAAGACCTATCTCTGTTATGTAACATTTTGTTTGCTTTGAATGCAAATGCAGTTGTCAAACCGTAGTTTTTCTGAGAACATTCACGGGGATCTAGACTCTTATTAAAGCCACAACATAAATACCTATATTAAGGGCATTTTTTTTTTTTTTTTTGCATTCAGTCATATTTAAAACATTTAATTTGAAAAATACGCGGGTATTTTTAATAAATCTTTAAAACTTCTTCATATAAAGTGTTTGTAAAAGTATCTAATCATTATAAAAAGGGTTTCTTTTGATTCCTTTCATCAAAAAATAATAGAGTGAGTGACGAATGAAAACATGTTTATATGGGCACCATACCTTACATCCTTGAGAGAGTCATCCTCATCTGAACAGTTTATTTCTTTCTGCTGTATAACAAATTAAAAAAAAATCTTTTTTAAGTAATCGACATATTTTTTCCAACTCAGTTTTAGTTCACCTGAGCTGTAAGCTCAAATGAGCTTTTGTGATCACCTGCTGTCCGCCCGTCTGTAAACTTTTCACATTTTCAAATTTTTCTCAAGAACCACTGGATTAATTTTGTTTGTGACCTCGCTCTACGCCTGGAGGTCATGGTTTCAACAATTAAGAATATACACTACCCTAGGATGCTTTCACATAAGTTTCAGCTTTTTGATCAAGTGGTTCTTGAGAAGATTTTTTTAAAAAGTTTCCTATATATTTCAATTTCAATTTCAATTCTGCTTTGAAACAAATTTAATGTGATTAAATGTCCGGAAAAATAAATAAATAAATAATAACCTGAGTGACATTGGCTATGCTCTTCTTTATCAGATTTTCCCTTTTGCAATACCAAATGTGGCTTCACCCTACGCTTAAGGTCATGATTTGAATAAATTTGAATCAACACTACCCCAGGATGCTTTCACATAAGTTTCAACTTTTCTGGCCCAGTGGTTCTTGAGAGGAATTTTTTTTTAATTTCCCTTACATTTCAATGATCTATGTTCAAGTTGGATTCCTTATTGCGGTCCCGCCCTACACCCAAGGGGTCATAATTTGAACAATTTAGAATCTACACGTTAGATTATTTCTTTTTCGTCAATCGCTACATGACAAGTCCATTTGTTTAGTAAAAGAGAACAATATTACAATAAACTTACAAATAAAAACCAATACTTTATGTAAAACTGATTCAGGCATTATCTCTCCCGTTATATGAACGGTAAGGTATGTTACACAAACCTTTAAAGACTTTTCAGAGAAAGAAAAGAAATTCTGATTTTTTTAAATAAAATTATATATTCAAGATATGTAAAACTAACCAAAGATATGATAACATTAATTTAAAAAACATGTAATTATCATTTGGTTTTCCAAAAGGTTAAAGTCATTTATCTCTTTTCTTTTCAGGGATTTTTTTTAATATTTCAAAAAGGAAATTGTTCCGAAGACGTTTTGATTGGTGGGTGTAGGTACTCTGATAGTATATAAGGCTTCAATCTCGATCCTCTAGTTATCTGCAGTGACAACATGAGAAAACTCCTGGTTGTATTTACAGTTCTTTGTCTGGTGGCAATGACGACCGGTAAGTTCACTTCTACTCCCTGTCTCTGTCTCTGTCTCTGTCTCTGTCTCTCTCTCTCTCTCTCTCTCTCTCTCTCTCTCTCTCTCTTGTTCATTTCTGTTTTTAAGTACACCCAGTTATTATGTTCCCCAAACGAAGTTGGGGAACATATTGTTTTTACTCTGTTTCTTATTATTAATATTATTATTATTATTTTTTTTTTCTTCTTCCTGGGAAAATCTTTTCCTCGAATGATCTTGTAAAATACACATCCGACTAAGCTGAAACCTATTTAGGGTCAGTAGGCATGTTATGTAGATTTGCGGAACGAAGGTCATTTTGCGCACACGTGCTTGCAAGAGCGCGCACGTGCACGTTTCCAATATAATATATATAGCCGTAACTTTTCTATTTTTTGATTAAATGCTTTGAAACTCATAATATAAGTATATATTAGTAGTGCAGACGTGATGACATGGTCAAAATAGCAAGATCTCACGCGCACGCACGTGCGCTTTGTTCTTATTGGTTGAAACTAAAGTCTCAATATCTTTCTTGTTTTTTGAAAAAATCTTTTGAATTTTGAATATAACGTCATACATCAGGGAGATCTACAGCCTGATATAAATGAAGTATCATGAAGGCATGTGGATGCACGTATACATGCAAGAGCGCGCACGTGCAACGCCAGAAATGTCCAATATAATTGATATAGACGTAACTATTTAAATTTTTGATGGAACGTTTTGAAACTTATAATATAAGGATATATTAGAAGCATAGACTAGAGGACATGGTCAAAATAGCAAGATCTCACGAGCATGCACGTGCATTCGCTCTGATTGGCTGAAACTAAAGTCTCAATATCTTTCATGGTTTCAAAATCCTATGAAATTTTGAACATTGTTATATTTTATGAAGATCTACAGCATGGTATATAAGAATTATGATGAAAAGCATGCGCATGCATGATTGCTGCAATCTGATTGGCTGAAAATTTAAATATCTATAACTTTCTTAGTTTTCAACGAAACGGGATAAAATTTAGAATATGAATAGGTATAATGGATTCCTACATAATGGCACTATCAACACTGAATGCAAGAACATACATTCATGCACGCGCGAAATACGCAAAATGGCAAATATAAAAAAAAAACAACATTAAAATGTATATTGTAAAGATTTTTTTTATTTATTCTCACGATATATAGATATGTTGATTGCTTAGACAACATGCCGTGATCATCTTGCATGTACATGCACGTACATGCAGGAACAATGCGTTAAATGACTATAGTTGATATCATTGTAGCTTTTGTTATTCTTTAATGAAATCCTTAGATACTGATTATATTTTTTTAAAATGTCTAACAAAAATTAAGCACAAAAAGGGATTTGGGGAGCGTTTGGGGAACATCTGTAACGGTCCCCGTTACAATTAGCACTAGTTCAAATCATGATCTTAATACTTTGCCCTGACACTGTTTGTTGAAATCAATGTGTTTAAAAGAATAATATAACAACACAATAGATATTTAGATCTCTCTAATGGTTACGTTAAACAATAGTTAAGCCCCTTACAATAATCTTTTTATAATATTCTTTGTAAAATAAGATTGCACTATATTTCTCTCATGAATTCACTTAAAAGCGCATTGATCTTGCTGTCAAACAGATTTTTTTCATTTTCCAACCCCCTCCCCGTCCAAAAAAGAGACCATATTGTATTTTTTATAAAAAGGTTTTAATAATGATAAATAATTCATTTAATGAATATGAATGATTTAAAGATATGATGGTCACCTGAGTTAAATTTTCAATTTTCAGTTGGAAATTTATTAAGGTGAAATATCCCTCTGCCTCCAAATTTCACCAATTTATTTTTTTTTAATTCCATACATTGATTTTCATCCATAACAATAGCGCAAGACCCAAATGGGAAATATTTTAAAGTATGAAGTGTTGCATACTTTTCAGAAATGAATATTTTGTCTAATGATGATGTGAATAAAATTTGATATTGTAATTAGAAATATCAATATCAATATTATTTTTATCTTACAATTAAATTAAAAGTATGAGGTATATATGAAAGTATTGTTTAATGTCATACCTGTCTAATTCTGATTAAAAAACATAACGAAGCGTTGCTTTTAAATTAGAATATCAAAATGCTTTCTGTGCTTGTAAAATAATATGCATCAACAACAGTTATCTTTCCATTATCGCCCTTGAAAATATTTTTAGTGAAACAAAATATTAATTTGATTTTTATAAACAATTCATCGTCGCAAGCCACGGGTTTTGTGTCCATTCTACTTCCACAAACTAGAATGGACACAATACCCGTGGCTTGCGACGATGTAAACAATTCTGCATCTGAAATTATGAAACAATTAAAAGACATTGAGAGATTGAAATATTTCAATTTTCACAGTTTAAAGGAACTTAGTATAAATGTTTTAGGTACACTATTATAGATAATTTTAAAAATATTGGCAATAGAAACTAAAAATCACAACTGTAAATTAGCTTAGATTGTTTTGAGCTGACTATAAAAATGGTCCTCATTAGAGAACTATGTATATTCTGACAAGACAATTTATTGAATTTCATGGAAAAATGTCTTCAGAACTTTATCTCTCTTATCAGAGGGATATTACATCTTAAATACTTCGAAAAAATTAAAATTAAATTTACAAACTCTAAATTTCAGCTTACTGGCATCCACCTAGCGAACCAAAAATGTTGTGTTACAATGACTTCGATTGTAACCGCGGACAATTTTGCCAAATTGTGTCCATTTTCCCATTTAAGCGTGGCTACTGCTGTGATATTATGCCGAGTGAGTATATGTCGATACATATTATGTGAATTTGAAATTAAATATATAAATATATTTTGTTTAAACTCTTTTCAATTATGCTCTTTCCTCTTAACATTGCTAGTTTGTTAAATATTTACAAAATCCTTATCATCTTTCTGTTTCAAGAATAAAATGTAAGGGCTTTTACTATAACTTTCGTACAGAAATTCAAATATGATACAATCTTTATATTATACATGTGCATATTACAGATTATGGTTGACACTAAAAGGACAAGAATGGAGAAAGGCAGGTCACCGGCCAAATAACAATAACAGAATTTTTAAAAAAATCAAAGTTGAAGAGATCAGTGTGCAATCATTTGATGATTAAAGCATTTTAATAAAATCTTGCGTCTCCATCTTTCTTTATCAATTAATATTTACATTTCCAATAAATTTACCCTATGATTCTTTACAAAATAAAATGCAGTTCATTTTCTCATGAACTACATTACATGTGTACCACGAATGAGCATGGATATCTCCATTGTTACGTCATAATGCCGCACTTGACGTCAAGAAATATAGTGCACACTGTTGAGTCAGATAGAAAGAAAAACACCTCTAATCACGTTGACTTGTTTATCTAGACTGATTATTCAAAACATTGCATAACATGACATTACCATGACGTCATAATTAAGATGACGTCATAATAGAAATAATTACTTAATGTCACATGCACTTTAACGTCACATATAAGAAGATTATCATCAACATACTCCGGGCCGCAAAATGTCAATAATCATAATTTACAATGATAGACAGTTCGTATTTCGCGTTGTGTTTTACAAAAAAAAATTTAACTTGAAAGTCTTTCACTCCTCCTCACTTTGGAATCTGACTCGTTTAGTTCAAGGGGATATAATTTCGTAATGGAACGGTTTGATATGCTTCCGTTACTAAAACGTAAGACTGCTGATCTTCTGAGTCCATCTCCGCCAGTTATGAGATCCACCACTACAGCAAGTTTCAATTGATGCGTTTTGTGAAATCATCATGGACTTGGACGACGTCTCCAATTTTGATTTTGTTGCATCTGGTTCCTGTCCTTCTGATTCAGTGATATTGTCTTCTGTTGACAAGTCTGTTGTACGTCCCTCTGCCTCTTTGTATGTGAACTCTGTTCTCCCTACGAATTACTTCATTTGGTTCTTCCCTCATTCTATTCCTATATTACTGTCTATTTTCATCGCTCTCCAAGGCTCCATACTGCTCACTGCTCAGTTCATGTAATACAGTATAGAAGCCCACCATCTGTTGTGGTACAAATCTGGGATCTCTCTGAGGATTCCTTGACTTCATTCTGCTTGTATCAGAGTGACCTTGATATGACCTTGAAATTGGAAATATCTCGTGCTCAGTTCTAGTAATTCTTTCATCGTCTTGATATATCTGTCTCAAAAATTTTGAAATAAATATGCCTCTGGGAGGAACATCATAAATCTGGTTTTCAAATTGTATCCTAGAATGTGCACTCCCAATCAGTCCTGTTGAGTGGATAGGTCCAGATATTAGATATCCAACCTTTGATTCTACTGCGGTGGGTCCATTTCCTCTGATGATTTTATCCCCTACTATGTTCCAATAGTAGTCCGCGCCGATGAGCATTGAAATGTGGAACTGTTCCTCTGTGCTAACCGGGTGTGCCAATTTTAATCCTCTAAGGTATGCGAGTTCCTTGATATTGACGCGTGATCTGTTTGAGATTGGAGCTGTAATCTTTGGAATAATGATGACCTCCATTGGAATTTTGTCTCCAGTTTGTGTTTATAGCTGTACCGTTGCTTTCTCGAGATGACAAATTTCACTATTTTTGTCTCCAAATGCTGACATTCTTAGGGTAACGGTTCCATTTGATATAACATGAAGTTTCTGTGCTAGCTCCTCGGTAATAAAAGAATTTTGAGCCCCTTCATCAAGCAATATATTACAGCTGATTTCTTGATTTCCATACCAAATTGGTGTCACAGCAGTTTTCAGTAGCACTTCAGTGTTGGCTGTCACCTGTGTTGAAGAGTGAAGCTGGAACGACTGCTCTCGTTGACGGGTTTGATTCGATTGTGTGCTTTCGGACTTTGTAACATCTCTCTCTGAGGAACTTCGAGGTAGTTGCGAATTCTTGCAAATACTTGTGTGTTGAAACTTCTTACAATTCCGGCATTTGAAATCTGATTGACATTCACTTACTTTGTGATTTCCAAAGCAATTGAAGCACACTCTCTTCTGTTTGATGATTGATATTCTCTTATCGTAGTCTTGGACATTATGGCAATTGATTGGTGAATGATTTCCATTGCAGAATAAGCATTGCTTCACGATTTCCTGCTTGTTGGTCCTTATATGGCTTGACCCTGCAACAAAGTTAGCTGTTGGAATGAATTCCTGTGCTTCCTGTTTTGAGTGCATTGCCTGTCCAGCATCTTGAACACATAGCTCCTTCTTAATGGCTCTCCTCAGTGAATGCAGTTCCCATTGATCATCTCCTTTGTCCCGGGTGATGTTCTTCCGAATTTCTGCTGGTAGTTTGTTGTATAACATTGGAGTTAAAATTGTCCCATAGGTGGCTTCATCAGTTCCTAAAGCTTCTAATGCTCTAATGCAGCACTCCATTCTGTCAAAGAAGTTTCTCAAACTGTCCGGATTAGACTTTGGGAATGGTATGTCAATCAAAGTTTGGATATGGGCTTTGATGATTTTGTGATTTTGTCCGTATCTTTCAAATAAAACATCTATTGCTTGTCTGTAGTTGGTGTTGGTCAAACTGAATCCAGATACAGTGCGAAGTGTCTCCCCACAGAGCAATGATCGTAGATAGCTAAATTTTCCTACATTGGATAAACTGTTGTTCCCATGTATGCTTGTCTCGAAACAATCCCAAAATGTTTGCCATTCAAGTTAGTCTCCTGAAAATTTTGGCAGGTTTAATTTCGTCAGTTTATGAATTTGAATGTTAGGTTTTCCTATGCTGGGTTCCAATGATTCACTTTTTAGAATGAACTGTGGTGCATTAACATTTAAAAATTCCTAAATGTAGATTGATTAAAATTCTCAGAATCCTTCCCATTCTTTGTTAAATCTGCTAATTTCAGTCTTAATTGTAACATGTACTCATCTGAATCTTCGATCTCCATTTGAATTTCTTCCTCTTTCTCTAGTTCTTGTAGAATCTGGCTGTTGATTTTTTCTAATGTGTCCCATTTCTCTTCCAGTATCTTGATCATTTCAGCTTTTCCATTTTCATCTTCATTCTCCTCAAAATTTTGGTTATAACTCCACGATGGCCTGAACGCTGTGCCTTTAACTTGATCACATCCATCTCTATTGTAGTTTGCTATTAATTTCCCAATGGCCACGGCACCAAATGTTGAGTCAGATAGAAAGAAAAACACCTCTAATCACATTGACTTGTTTATCTAGACTGATTATTCAAAACATTGCATAACATGACATTACCATGACGTCATAATTAAGATGATGTCATAATAGAAATAATTACTTAATGTCACATGCACTTTAACGTCACATATAAGAAGATTATCATCAACACACACTGTTTTGCTTTAAAAATGACAGTTGAATGGCGAAAATTTATGGCAAGTCATCAGAAAAATAATGTAAATATAAGACATGAATTTAATTTTTGAAGATTCATGAGGTACATGAACTACAACGCTTCACGCCGGCATATTTATCATGAAGCGCTAACGCGCATCATGAAATATGCCGGCGTGAAGAGTTGTAGTTCATAACCTCATGAATCTTCAAAAATTAAATTCATTTCTTAAATATTCTATGGTATACTATACAGATTCTGTCCTACAGACAACATTTAGAAAATTAGTGTTTGTTTTTTTACTGACTGAAATGGTAAGAATTTGTATCTTTATGAAAATCTCCATCTGATTCTATGGATTTGGCCTCTTATTTTTTAATCGCTCAGCACTTAGTACTTGCTACTTACTAGTATTTCATAATTTAAAAATTATTGAAATTGAAGTATCAAGATATTCTTATAACAGATTTTTTCAACATAAATAGTTGAAGGATGTTTTAACTGGTTGAATAATAAACATTATAAGCACAAACCGAAATCTTTTCACAATTTTATCTATGTGATGAAGAAAACACTTACTGTGGACTTAAACTCGATATTACGATAAATTAATATCGATAAATTGTATTTTCAATTAACAATAGTTAATTCCATCCATATGTCGACTCGATATATCAAACTAACCTTAAAATAAAACAATTCACAGAGTCTGACATATCTTATTTATACTTGGATATTTTATTCAAAAGACTTTAATGATAATCTAACAACAATGTGATAACTTTAACTTTTCATTCGTCAACTGTCCTTAATTATCTAAAATTATACCTTAAAGTTTATCACCTGCATACGGGATATATGTCATTCTCTTAATTCGATACGCAAAAACATGCTCTGCTTAAAATTAATTTCTAAAACGAGGCAAGCTATGAACAAACATGCTTATGAAACAAGGATAACAACAGTATCGTTTAAAGTTATCATTTGGCAAGTTCTATGGTTGATATATTGAGCTTATCAACAAATAAAATCTAGTAATTAGTGAAATGCTCATGAACATTTTTCATACTTAATGTTAGGTCATTATTTACGGAAGGTATTTTCTACGAATTATCCTTGTTTGACTTACCTAGATTTCCGAGCGGTCTAGAACGCCGTTCGTTACTGCTATTCCGTAGGTTCCCATAATAAAAAAGTACTAAAGTAAACTATAGTGTACTATTATTAACTACAGTTTACTATCAGAGTTTTACTAGAATTAATAAGGTATGTTTACTTTGAATAAAGATCGTTGTATCTTATATTTTATCTCTTAAATTTCTACAGTTGTGTGCCAAAAGTGAAGATAATTTTATTTTTTCTCTATATATTTCATTGAAAACAACATTTTGTAAAATCATAGGTAAATGGTCAACTTTTGTCCAATTTAATTATCTATTTCAGTACTTAAACCAGAAAATGTGTAGTTATCTTTCTTTAAAAGATCATTACACGTTTAATATGTAGTAAAATATAATTCATCACTAAACATCAGTTCTAAAATTCAAGATCAATGTTGACTATATAATTCATTGTGAGTATATGACTTAAAAATTCATGTCACACTTAAATTACAATATTTTTAAATTATCAATGCTTCTCAGATAAAAACTTTTGTTTTTTTTTTAACTACAACAATTTCTTGGATAATCAAGAAATTTTTTATAAAATCTGTCAATAAATGTTGTCATACCAGCGATTTTACAAAATATTGTTTTCAATGAAATATATAAGAAAAAAATAAAATTATCTTCACTTTTGGCACACAACTGTACATCCTACATGTATTTTCTTACAGCAAAAGGAAGTTTTACTTGAAGTTGTATATTTGCATATTATCTTGAAAATGTACACCGTTTGTATACATGTAATTTAACAATTTTAAAGCTCTAACTCATCAAAAAAGTTCTGGAGTACAGTTTCAAAGTAAAACAAAGTATTTACTATAGTTAACTAAAGTTAATTTTTGTCAGGGAGATTGAGAGTTCAACCCCGGGTTGGGGCCGTAGTTGGTATATTTATAAAAATGAATTTCGTTGTGCTTTCGATATTAATATTTCTTCACTTGGGACAGTTATATTAGTTTAAGTGTTGTTCTAAAATATGCTTTTATATTATTATATAAAGGAGAAATCGATTTTCTCTACGCAAATACACTGTTTATTAGCATGAAATGAAATTGGTTATCTTACAAATCTCGTCATGATATCACTTGCATTTTACACAAAGTGTCATACACCACTTGAAATTACAACTTGCAAAAGAGTAGGGTAAAGAATATCTTAAAAATATTTTTTTTTTTAAATTATAAACAAGTTTGAACTTAAGGAAGATCCATACTTTTGCGAATCCAGCTTTTAATTTTATACACCTTTTAGCACCTGATCAAACCTCTGATGTTTTGGAAGTCCGTGTATGCTCTGCTCCTATCTTGTATTGTTTTAAGGACTTTTGATCTGGAATACTGTTCGTTATCTCCATATGTTTCATACACCAATTAAAAAATATCTCATTTGACTTTCTTCTGACCTACTTTGCCTCGGAGTTCTACCCTGCCATCTTGTACGACAAAGCAGTGAATTTTCCTCTTTGAGCAACCAATTTTAAACACTCATACCAGAAATATATCGGGGAAAATATTTACAATCTTCAAATTATGAATTGATATAGAGGCTTTAGCAAACGTATATTCATAAGAAAAATAGTGTTATCTCAGTAACCAGTATAACAAATTGAACTCGGTTGAATTATGAAGGGATCCGAGAATGTACGTCTAGTTAGTATAGTATGTCAGGGCATCAACGATAGTGGGAAACATGGGATGATTTGCATGACGGGCGAAGCTCGTTATGACATAAATTATCTCATGTGTCCCACTATCGTTGATGTCCTTGGCATTCTATACTAACTAGAGAGTTATTCCTTATATTGCCATTTCATTGTGAATTAAAATTTTAGATTTAGACTTTAAAAATGTAGACATAGATTTAAATTACACGAGGACTCCCGTGCCAATTTGCATATTTTGTCTCCTTAGCGTTAGACACAGAGACAGATGCACACGAGATTTGCATGCATATTAGGCATCCTTAGCCCCTGACCTATCGACCTGCCTAATTTATATAATTACATTCCGGTAGAATTATCAAGACATCAAATCCGCTATTTTGCAAAGAGTTATCACAGAGAAAAAAAAATAGAAATAGAAATATTGATGTATTTGACGAAAGATGAAATCTCTGTTATGTAATATTTTGTTTACTTTGAATGCTGATGCCGTTGACACTTCACTTGTAATAAATTAACTTAATTAGCGCCATTTTAACCTTCTTATATGTGTCGAATACTAAAACGAAAATTTTAATGATAATTGTCTTCAAATTTCCAAGAAATTAAGAAAGAAATTAAGAAGAATGACAAAAACCCGGACAGTTGAAGAATTTCTCTTGATTAAACTTCACGTTCAAAAACGTTCTCACTCCTTTAGTGATTTGTTATTCTGTGTTTAATGTAAGACGCAAAAATGTGATCGTTTCATATGTATTACTTTTAATCCTTTCGAAGATATTTTTTTTTTTGGCATTCCGTCAGATTTAAAACATTTAACTTGAAAAATGTGTGAGTTTTTCTAATACATCTAAAAAAAAGTCTAAAAGTCTTCATCATAAAGTTTCTTGTAGAAGTATTTTATCATTAAAAAAGATTTCATTTTATTTCTTTTATTTAAAAAAATCCCGAGTGAGTGATTTATGAAAACATGTTATATGGGCACCATTCATTACATCTTTGAGAAAGGCATCCTCATCTCAACAGTTTTATTTCTTTCTATTGTGTCTGAAACCGTGTTTGACTTTTTTTCCGAAATAAAAAAAAATTCAATTTATCAACATATTTTCCAATTCAGTTTTTAGCTCACCTGATCACCTCTTTCTATCCATCTGTAAACTTTTCACGTATTCAACTTCTTCTCAAGAACCATTGGACCAATTTCGTCCAAACTTGGTACAAAACATCATTGGTAAATTGAAGTTTAAATTATTGAAAAGGACAGCATAGCCAATTTACAAATGGGGGATAATCAAGAATAGACAACAATAGGGTGGGTCATTAAAAAATTTTTTTCTCAAGAACCACTTGGTCAGGAAAACTCAAACTTATGTGGAAGCATTCTGGGGTAGTGTAGATTATAAATTGATTAAATTGTAACACCTGGGGGATAGAGCGGGGGAAAATAGGGAAATCCATCTTTTACATTGAAATATATAGAATAAATCTTTAAAAATCTTTTTCTCAATAACCTGAGCCTGTAAAAATTAAAGGTTGAAAGTTGAAAGTGATATGCAAGCATTCTGGGGTAGTGTTGATTCTAAATTGTTCAAATCATGACCCCCTGGGGTAGGGCGGGGTCACAATAGGGTACGCAGGTTTTACTTTGAAATATATAGAAAACTCTTTTAAAAAATCTTCTCAAGAACCTCTGCACCAGAAATGTTTTAAACTTATGTGAAAGCATCCACTGGTAGTGTAGATTCTAAATTGTTGAAATCATTACCCCCCTCCCCACCCTAGGCGTAGGGTGAGGACACATAACGTATTTCAAATGGGAAAATCTAGTGAAGAACAGCATGGCTAATGTCACTCAGAAGAGCGTCGTATGCCAGGGGCTTCTGGTTATTTTTTTCGGACATTTAATCACAGAAAAGTTGTTTTAAAGCAGAATCACAAAAAAGGCAAATATCGTCCTCGTTGCTTTGTGGGTTAAAATGGACAGCCCACAAAAATAGGTTCAGGTCAATAAAAAATCATAGCCTCAAGAACCACATGGTCAGGGAAGCTCAAACTTATGTAAAAGCATTTTGGGGGTAGTGTAGATTCTAAATTAATCAAATTATAACATCTCATGGTTAGGGAGAAGCTACAATAGCGAATCAATCTTTTACATTGAAATACATAGGAAACATCTTTAAAAATCTTCTTCTCAAGAACCGCTGAGCCAGAAAAATTGAAACTTATATGGAAGCATTCTCGGGTAGTGTTGGTTCTAAATTAATCAAATCATGACCCCCGGGGGTAGGGCGATGGCACAATAGGGAATCCAGGTTTTACATAGAAATATAAAGGAAACTTTTTAAAAAATCTTCTCAAGAACCTCTGGACCAAAAATGTTTAATCTTATGTGAAAGCATGCACGGGTAGCGTGGATTCTAAATTGTTGATATCATGACCCCAAGGCGTAGGGTGAGGACACATTAAGTTTTTCAAATGGGAAAATCTAGTGAAGAACAGCATGGCCAATGTCACTCAGGTGAGCGTCGTATGCCAGGGGCTTCTGGTTATTTTTTCGAACATTTAATTACATAAAATTTGTTTCAAAGCAGAATCACAAAAAGTAAATGTAGTTCTCCAAGCGTTGTGGTAAAATAGTTTGCTCTAAAGTGTTGATCCTTATGTTGCGGGTTCAAATCCCACTTCGAGACCTTCAGACCGATTCTTTAGAAAAGAACTGTAAACCGAGGTTCTTTTTCACAGAAGGTGCTGGCACGAAAAATATCTGTAACTACGTAAAAGACCCAAGTGCCGAGTATAGGTCTGAATTTGCAGCCCTCCACCGGCAAGTGGAAGGGTCTCAATATGAATAAAAATTCTCAAAGAGAATTTCTATAATAAATCAAAAGTTTTATTATTTATAATTGTATTCAACCATCCTTGTGCCTAGCACTAGCCTCCCATCACAGATGAAGATGTAGAAAATAATGATACTACTTTAGATGCATATTAAAATGATGTGCATTAAAGCGTAATTTTTTTGTTTGAAAAGAATTAACGTTAGATAATTTCTTTTTCGTCTAACGTCAATCGCTATATAAAAAGCCCATTTCTTTAGAAAAAATTAGAAAAAGGGAACAATAGTACAATAAACGTACTAATTAAAGCAAACAGTTGATTTAAAATTGAATCAGACATTATCTCTCCCATACATGAAAGATAACGCGCGTAACACAAAGCTTTAAGGAGTTTTTCTTTTTTCAGAAAAAGAAATGAAACTTTTTTTAATGAAATAACGTTTTCAAAATATAAAAAATTGCAAATATGTGATAACAACAATTTGAGGCACAAATAATTATCATTTGTTTTCCCAAAACGTTAACATAATTTATCTCTTTTCTGCCCAAAGATTCTTTGAAAAAAAAATTCAACAAGGAAATTGTTCGGAAGACGCTTTGATTGGTGGCTGTAGATACTCTTCCAGTATATAAGGCTTCAATCTCGATTCTCTAGTTATCTGCAGCGTCCTAAATCATCATGGGAAAACTGTTGTTTCTATTGACCGTTCTCTGTCTGGTGGCAATGACGACCGGTAAGCTCACTTCTATTATTTTACCCCCTCCTCTCTCTCTCTCTCTCTCTCTCTCTCTCTCTCTCTCTCTCTCTCTCTCTCTCTCTCTCTCTCTCTCTCTCTCTGTAATTTGTTTTTTTTTTAGTACACCCAGGTATTCAATTTATGATCTAGAAGACTTTGTGGGGGCATTGTGTTATGAAATCACTGTATTTAAAAGAATACCTAACAACAAAATAGTAAATTAGGTCTCTCTAAAGATTACGGTAAACAATAGTTACGTTTCCTTACGTTATCCTTCTCCAACATTCTTTATGAAATAAGATGGCAATTTATTTCTCTTATGAATCCACTTAAAAGTGCATTGATCTTGATCATACAATTTTTTATTTTCCAACCCCCTCCATTTCAAAAAAGAGACAATATGGTATTTCTAAAACTAGTTTTAATAACGATGAGTAATTCATTTACTGAATATGAATGATTAAAAGACACGATGATCACCCGAGTTCAGTTTTCAATTTAATTTTCAGATGGAAATTTATAATATACTTTGGGGAATTAAAATTAAATTTACAAACTCTAAATTTCAGCTTACTGGCATCCATCTGGAGAACAAAAAATGTTGTGTTACAATGACTTCGATTGTAACCGCGGACAATTTTGCCAAATTGTGTCCATTTTCCCATCTAAGCGTGGCTACTGCTGTGACATTATGCCGAGTAAGTATATGTCAATGCATAATATGTGAATTTAACAATAAATATATAAATATATTTTGTTTAAACTCTTCCTAATTATGCTCTTTCCTCTTAACATTGCTAGTTTGTTAAATTTTTACAAAATCCTTATCATCTTTCTGTTTCAAGAATAAAATGTAAGAGCTTTTACTATAACTTTCGTACAGAAATTCAAATATGATACAATCTTTATATTATACATGTGCATATTACAGATTATGGTTGACACTAAAAGGACAAGAATGGAGAAAGGCAGGTCACCGGCCAAACAACAATAACTGAAGTTTAAAAAACAAATCTAATCTGAAGAGATCAGTGTGCAATCATTTGATGATTAAAGAATTTTAATAAAATCTTGCGTCTCCAGCTTTCTTTATCAATTAATATTCTATGATATACTAAACAAATTCTGTCCTACAGACAACATTTAGAAAATTTGGGGTTTTTTTTTACTGACTGCAATCTTAAGAACTTGTATCTTTATGAAAATCTTCATCTGGTTATTCGGGTTTGGCCTCTTAATTTTGAATTTCTCGGCGCTTACTTACTACTTACTAGTCTTTCATAATTCATAAGTTATTGAATTTGAACTATTAAGATATTTTTATAACAGATTTTTCCAACAGAAGCAGTTGAAGGGTTTCTTAACTTGTTGAATAATAAACGTTGTAAGCACAAACAGAAATCTTTTCACAATTTTTTTATGTTAAGAAGAAAACACTCCTGTGGCTTTAAATTCGACATCAAGCTAAGTTAACCATGTATTTTCAATTAACAACAGTTAATTCCATCCATTTGTCGAGTTGATACATATCAAATTAAGCTGAAAATAAAATATTCCACAGAGTCTGACATATCTTATTTATATTTGGATATTTTACTCAAAATACTTCAATGATAATCTAACAACAACGTTATGACTTCAACTTCAATCGTCAACTGTCCTTCCTTATCTAAAATTATACCCTTATCACTGCATATGGGATATACGTCTTTCTTTTAATTCGATACACAAAAGCATGATCTGCGTAAAAACAATTTCTAAAACGAATCAAGCTATGGACAAACATACTAATGAAACAAGGATAACAACAGTATCGTTTAAAGTTATCATTTGGCAAGTTCTATGGTAGATATATTGACCTTATCGACAAATACAAACTAATAATTAGACAAACGCTCATGGGCATTTTTCATACTTAATGTAAGGTCATTATTTACTGAATGTATTTTCTACGAATTATCCTTTTTGATTTGCCTAGATGGCCTAGCGGTCTAGAACGCAGTACTTACTTCTAGAAGACATATTCCGTAGGTCCCCAAATAAAAAAATGCTAAAGTAAACTTAAGTGTATTATTAACTGCAGTTTACTATATTATCAGAGTTTTAATATAATTAACGAAGTATGTCTACTTTGAATCAAGATCGTTTTATTTTACATTTCATCTATTAAATTCATACAACCTATTTTCTTACATTAAAAGGAAGTTTTACTTGTATATTTGCATATTATCTTGAAATTGTAAACCATTTGTATACATGTACGAAGATTATTCAAAAAGTTTAGTACTTAGTGGAATAAAAAAAATAAGGACATAAAATAATTTACATTTCTTTATTTCATTCCTTCAAAGTACTCCCCTTTAACATTTTTTTAGTCGAGAAATCTACTCCTGAAAAGCTTTCCTATGTTCCTTTTTAGGCAGACCCTTCATAAACTGATGAATTTCGAAACCAATTGATGACCTAGAGTTATAGCGTCTTCCAGCTAAATGTCTTTTAAATTTTGAGAGGAGAAAAAAGTCACAGGGGGAAAGATCTAGAGAATCTGTGACCAATTTGGACTTGTGGGGTGAAGCATTATCGTGCAACAACAAGAGACCCTTAAAACCAGGTTTGGGACGTTTGTTTTGTATTGCTGTTTAAGTTTATGCGAAATTTCACATTTGGACATCTTTTCAGGAAATTGTAACACAACACCCTCCCTATCAAAGACAATGGCATAGAGAATCTTCTTTGTGCTCTGACAGCGGTTGGCTATAACTGGAGGCTCTCCGTGTTTTGTCATCTATACTTTATCATAAAAATTTCTTTGCGCTAAAAATAATGCACCCGCGTTTTATTTCCTGTTACTATTTCTGAAAATAGTCGATTGTTTTAAAAATCAATCATATTTGGAATTAATTTTAAAAAGATCAAAGTTGACAAACTAGATGTTACTCTCTAAATTTGCAGGAGGCAATTAACAGCTTTTTGAAAAACACCTGAGTAATGTGCATAAAAAATTAGCGGGCAAGCCCTTGAGTCTAGCAGTGGACGTTCGTGATGACTCACCAAGTTCAGGAGATATGTACTCTTATAGCTAAAGGGATGTCAGTTTTTAGCTACTGTAGTCATGAATAAATAGAGGATATCTATATTGTGTGATTTGATATTGGCTTTATCCAACGAGTTGAAATGGTGCATATATTCGCGAGGCTTGCCGAGCGAATATACACCATGTAACGAGTTGGATAAAGCCAATATCAAATCACACAATTAAAGATGTTCTATTTATCTCATACAACTTTCGTTTTAACAAAACTTTTGAGACTTCCCCTGCAAAACTACATGAATGATTGCCAATTCAAATCGATGACGTATAACTTGATGACGTAGCACCGTTGATGTTGACATGCTTCGAAAGAAAGTAGACCATGTTCAAAAGTTAAAATTTTTGCTATCTGCGTCTTTGAAAATATTATGAGACAATTGCTGGATTTTTACATCAAACGAACTTCTGACTGAAAGTTGTAAGGACCATGGGATCGTGAAAATTAACTCTTTGTACGGTGGCAGTACAAAACGTGCTAGGCAAGGCTTTGTAGACTCATTGTTGATCCATGGTAAGTTACACTTACGTTACATGTACTAGGTAGGCATACGTAGTATAATATAAGAAAGCATTATTGAAGATGTTAAAGGAATCTTATAACAACATCTTAACATCTTAAAGGGAGGGGGGGGGGGGGGGGGGTAACATCTGTCTTCAAGTAGCCAATACAGGTTCTTGATAAAATAAGACACTTCTTTGACATATACGAGTCTTTTTCTTGCTTTTAACAATATTACTGTCCATTATCATTCATTTTATAAGGGCAATAATTTTCACAAATAAAAGTTTCAATAAAATAAAATCTTGAAGCAAGGGATCATGTCAAAACCGGAAGTGCTATTGATAAAGTATCTACCCGTTGATAAAGCATAAGTTTATCCAACGGCCTGTATCACCCATACGTATGAGATAAACAGCTATATTATCATTTTTATGCTGGTATATACTGTCATAGAATTATTGGCAGTAAAAAATGAACACAAATTTGTCTGTTTTATAATCACATAAAATTTCACAAAGAAAGCTTGTGAGACCTGCTGCATGCACTATGGTCAACTGATTGATATTTTATGAACACATACTTGTAACATTTGTACATATCTACAATCTGTGATGATGTGGAATATACATTGCAGGTTTTTCAGCAAATAAAGTCACTGCGGTGTTCATGGAAAACGTTCATTTAGATATTGCCGACTTGCGCGAAGTTCAAAGAAGTAGTTCATGAAAGGAGAAATTGCTGATTGAGAGAGGTTTAGAAACTGTGGTTTACAATTTTCCCCTTGTAGTTTGGGAGATCGTATCAGACGGCAGTAAAACTATCATTGCTCTATTGAGTAATTATCTATATTTTCATAATATTATATTGTGGTTTAACGCAATTGAAAATAATAAACAGTATGATAAGATTGAGATTTTTTTCTTTAGAGATGGACAGATTTTGCCAAATTCACCACAGCCTTGACATATCGCACAAAGCTAAAAAAAACTGGCTTATTTGTTGGGAGATTTGGCAAAGAAAGCTTTCAACTGCAGTCTGCTACCATGGATACACCCCACCATCAACCATTTCTGGTATTGCTGGAGGTCATGCAACGGAAATGTCCAAAAGCTAATTAAAAAATCCATAATTACATACAATACAAAAAAAGTATCTTATTACACAACACCACGAGACAAAAATGAAGCAAATAGAAATGTGATAAATAAGATGGCCCTAGAATCTACGCTACCCTAGGATGCTCTCACATAAGTTTAAGCTTTCCTGGTCCAGAGGTTCTTGAGAAGATTTTTTTTTTTTAAATTCCTATATATTTCAATGTAAAACCTGAATTCCCTATTGTGACCCCGCCCTACCCCCGGGGGTCATGATTTGAACAATTTAGAATCAATACTACACCAAAATGCTTCCATATAAGTTTCAACAAGTGGTTCTTGAGAAGAAGATTTTTAAAGATTGTTCCTTTATATTTCAATGTAAAAGATGGATTCCCTATTGTGGCCCTGCCCTACCCCCCAGGTGTTCCAATTTGATCAATTTAGAATCTACACTACCCAAGAATGCTTCCAAATAAGTTTGAGCTTTCCTGGCCAAGTGGTTCTTGAGGAGAAGATTTTTTAATGACCCCGCCCTATTTTTGTCTATTCTTAATTATCTCCCCTTGTAAATGGGCTATGCTGTCCATTTTAAGAATTTAAACTCCCCTTTACCCAAGATTTTTATTTCTGAAAAAAAGTCAGACACGGTTTCAGACACAATAGAAAGAAGTAAAACTGTTGAGATGAGGATGTTTTTCTCAAAAATGTAATGAATGGTGCCCATATAAATATGTTTTCATAAATCACTCACTCGGGATTTTTTTGAATAAAAGAAATAAAATAAAACCTTTTTTGATGAAAAATACTACTACAAAAAACATTATGATGAAGACTTTTAGACTTTTTAAAGATGTATTTAAAATACCCGCGCATTTTTCAAGTTAAATGTTTCAATTGTGACTGAATGCAAAAAAATGATCTTAGGAAGGATTGAAACTAGTATATATGAAATAATCATATTTTTGCGACTTACATTGAGCACAGAATAACAAATCACTTCAAGATTGAGAAAGTTTTTGAACGTGACGTTTAATCATGAGAAATGTTCCAACTGTCCAGGTTTTTGTCATTCTTCTTAATTTCTAAGAAATTTAAAGACGATTATCATTATAATTATCGTTTTGGTATTTAACACATATAATAAGGTTAAAATGGCGGTAATGAAGTTAATGTATTACAAGTGAAGTGTCAACTGCATCAGCATTCAAAGGAAACAAAATATTACATAACAGAGATCAATCTTTCATCTTTCGTCATATACATCAATCATTCCTTTTAAAGAGAATTTTAATAAGTAAATCTTAACCTTCATTAGGAAAAATGTTTCATCTGTAACACAGCTGGCTATCAACAGAGCTGACCATTACCACAGCTGACAATTGAACTGACAGGTACTTTTTAGAGTCGCGGTTGGAATCCATATAGTGCCACACTACACTAAGAGAATTTTGATAAGTAAATCTTAACGTTAATTAGGAAAAATGTTTCATCTGTAACACAGCTGGCTATCAACAGAGCTGACCATTACCACAGCTGACAATTGAACTGACAGGTACTTTCTAGAGTCGCGGTTGGAATCCATATAGTGCTACACAACACTTCTATACTTTAGTTTTAAATTCTCACTTTTGCCATGAACACTACAAATTTTTCTGCAAAAATTAATATTTTTCTTCAGTTTTCATTCCTTAATGCATATTTATTAAAAATAGAAACCAAAGAACTCATAGATAAATAAATATTATGCCTGAAATAATCAAGTTGAACAATGCCTTGGTATAGCACACTTCTTTGAAGAGAAGAATAATTCAAGCTGTGTTACTCAGTACAGGTATTATTTCCTGCAATGAGCTGCGATGAATTTCTATTTAGAAATATTTACATTCGTTTTGTTTTTTTCTTTTTCTACTCAGCTACCTGTGCAATTGACTTGAATGCCATTTTCATGTATACTCACGCGTAGAAATGTACACAGAGAAACTTGCGCTTAAAGTCACTTATTGACCCCTACATCCACAACAGAATGACTGAAATAATAGATAAAAATCATTGTGCTTAAAAAACAATCATTCCTCTATTATTTCTTAAAGACTCATTTCTTATTTATAACATTGATGAGAACCTTCAGGAACAAGACGTATATATTCAGATCCACGTCATCACTCAGAGGTTATCCAACCAGGTTCAAAAAGCTATCCATCATACTTAATATTAGAAAGAATATTAGCCAAGCCACTCACATTATTTTCAAAATGCGTCAATATGGTCAATATCAACGCTCTTTAAAAAGAAATATTTTTGTTTTAAAGTGCGTTTACTTGGTCCCAAATTTTACGGCACTTTGCAAAATGTTTCAAAGTGCGTAATTTTGAAAGTGCATTGTAATAATGCAGTTAATTTAACCTTGGTCATATTTTTTGAATGAGATAGATAGGGCTTTCATATTAAACATGAGTATAACCTGTGACAAGACCTTTCTGATTACGCTATGACTTTTGACCCCAAGGCCTTGACTTTGAAGTTTGACCTACTTTTAAAAATTAAATATTACTTAAAATTGGCTATACTTTTGAATGAGAAGAGATTGGACTTAATACTAAACATGTGTACCCAGATAGCAGGATGTTATTGGACCTTTGTTGGGTCAACAACGCTCCTTATGTTGGGCCACTGTTTGAATTCAACATTGGGCCATCGGTAATTTGCTCATCGGCCCTTAATCAAACCAACTTGTTGGCTTATCGTTGGGCCAATGTAACAGTTAATATTGGGCCACTGTTGGGCCAATGTATTTTTTCACTGTTGGGTAAACGTCATTTTTGTACAGTTGGGCCATTGTAAGCAATTAATGTTGGGCCAACGGTAATTTGCTCATCGGCCCTTAATCAAACCAACTTGTTGGCTTATCGTTGGGCCAATGTAACATTTAATATTGGGCCACTTGTGGGCCAATGTATTTTTTCAATGTTGGGTAAACGTCATTTTTGTACAGTTGGGCCATTGTAAGCAATTAATGTTGGGCCAACGGTAGTTTGTTCATCGGCCCTTAATCAGACCAACTTGTTGGCTTATTGTTGGACCAACGAACGGATATCATTGAGCCATTGTTGGGCCACTTATTCTTTCAATATTAGAAAAACATCATTTTTGGGCCAACGTTGGTTTGTATCTTATTGGCTCTCCATCATGACAACTCATTTGCTCTTCACTGGTTGGCCATTTGTCCTCAAAATTGACAAACAAATATATACAATAAGGTTATACTTGTTGTACAGTTTAATGGTAAAAGCCCTTTAATACTATCTTGTATGCTATATATGCTAGATTAATAGTTTAATACATATTCTCAATATCTCATAGAATTGCCATCAACAAGTATTGCATTGTAAGTAGCTCTACATTAATTAAATAACTGAGGAAAAGGAAATCAAAATATAAAATTAAGTTATAACATACTATAATTTTATTGCTCAGTGCATGAAGAAAACATTAATAAAGAATTAAAAGTCGATGCTCACTTCAAGCGATACATGTAGGGTTACATGACTGTATACTCCCTCTCTGATGTAAATTATGCACAAGTTCAGTAAATTACAGGTATCAATAAGCACGTCTAACAAATAAACAAAGCCCCCCTGTTCTTAAAATAATACTAAAATGAATACCGTCATTTTGTTTACTTACACAAAAAAATGTTTCTGGCATCTGCATCGTGTTTATAACCGACAAACAGACACAAAAAAGGGTAGAACTACAGGTATGTCACACTATATTACAGAAAAAAAGTTAGGCACTGCCATTTTCCATCTGATCCCTCTCCTAAGTCTCCATTTCCTCTTCCCGAGTCTCCTCCTCCCCTTCTTTTCTTCTCTGTCCGTTTCTTCCTCCCCCATCCCTGTCCTTGGCATACCTTAGCCATTCTTTGATTGTGTTCTCCATGTCTTTTTAGAATCTCCAGTACCACTAAAATTGTAATATTTAGTACTTAATACATTTGTTACTTTTCTCAGTAAAGAGTAAACATACGATTAAATTAACAAGTATATCACTATATGTTTAAGCTGTCAATTAAGGAACAACCGTCTTTTTTGTTTCATGGTGTGATTAAGTGATTAGCTTGCGTGATGAAGGCATTTATGAATGATATTTATACGCTTGATAATCATCATCACAACAATTTTGATTCAATGTTGCCCCATATAGAATACATGTATTGAAAATTTGTCGTTACAATGAACAAATTTTAAATGAAAGAACCCAATTTATAATTATTTTTAGTACTGAATAAATTTTGTTTTAACTTCAGCAAGTTCATCATTTTCAAAATGTTTGATCATGTACTCGACGTTAAGTGTATATAAGACTAGTACATTAAGTCAGACTTCGGAAATGTATTCTACTATAGACACAAATTTCAATTTAAATAAGGAGCAAATCATTTATTGTTTTAACTGTATCAAAACACATTTTTTATACTTTCATTTATTTTTCTTGTATAGAAACAAAAAATTTAATCACTGATAATTTATTTTGTTTGATAAATTATAAGAATTTTAAATTTATTTTAGCTAGCTTGATTTTTCAAGAAGGATTGGTTGTAGATTTATTTCTGATTGTAGAGACGATCAGATTTATTAATATACAGATTTGTAACAATTAAATGTTTATACACATTGGCCCAATATTGGTCCAATATATCGGGCCACATTGGGCCAAGGAGCAAAATGACACTGGGCTAACGTCATTTGCCAACATCGGACCAATGTTCTTGTTGACGTTTCGCCAACAATGTCGCATTCATTGGGCCAATGTTGGCGCAACGTTGGGCCAATATCTGTAGAAATAACACTCTACATTGGGCCAACGTTGGCCCAACATATCGGGCCAACATTGGGCCGATGAGCAACTTAAATTGGGTCAATGCCATTTTCCAACATTGGCCCGATGTAACCGATTACATTGGCCCAACGTTGGCCCAATGTTAGCATGCTATCTGTACAGTGTTGACCCAACAGCACCTGGCCTCTGCACTTCCCCTTGTCTGATTTACACAGATTTGTACATGATATCTTTTAAAAACTAAACGTTAATTCAGCAGTGCGGAGGCAAACATATTATTAATACTTACGAAGTGGATGCAGATATGCAAGGTATCAGACTCATTACGCTCGCTCGTGTCAGATTAAAAATGGCGCGGATATTACAAGTAGCCCGGTTGTTGTCTACCCATGATCCTCAGTCAGATTCATGGTATATTGGACCAACGTAGGGCCGATGCCAATCCCCAAACAAATATTTTCTCTCATGATTATAGTTTTATAATATAATGCCAACAGTTAGCTCAACATTAGCGCACTATTATACATAACCAGCTATCAATATTCCATGTTGGGCCATTGTTGGCCCAATCAAGGTAACCCAACATAGATAATAGAACCATAATGTAAGATTGGGCCAACGGTGTTCCGCTATCTGGGTTATTACAAATAAATAAGCATATACACAATTCAAAAAATAGATAAAACACTCTTTGGTGCTTGATCATTTAAGTGCAAAGTTAAAATGTTGAAAATATCATATCTAAACAAAAGCAGTCATCCAATGATAAGCATGGACATAGAAAGTCCTTTTAATTATTTCAGAATGTGCCAACCTTGTCCCAACGTAAAGCTCAGCAGCTAATTATAAAATTAACACCATCAATTAGTTGGAAGTATGATAATTGGGCCAACGTTGGCCCAATATAAATATCCCATCTTTGAAAGACCTAAACAAAATAACACTTGTGTGTATTACAAACACTGTGCCAACGTTGGGCCAACATACTACTACCAACTTGATAGGACACGTTCTTTAAGGGTGTATTACAAAAAATGGGCCAACGTTGGGCCAACATGATAGGACACGTTCTTTAAGGGTGTATTACAAACAATGGGCCAACGTTGGGCCAACATACTACTACCAACTTGATAGGACACGTTCTTTAAGGGTGTATTACAAACAATGGGCCAACGTTGGGCCAACATACTACTACCAACTTGATAGGACACGTTCTTTAAGGGTGTATTACAAACAATTGGCCAACGTTGGGCCTACATACTACTACCAACTTGATAAGGCACTTTCTTTAAGGATGTATTACAAACATTGTGCCAACGTTAGGCCAACATACTACTACCAACTTGATAAGGCACTTTCTTTAAGGGTGTATTACAAACAATGGGCCAAAGTTGGGCCAACATACTACTACCAACTTGTAAATACACTTTCTTTAAGGGTGTATTATAAACATTGGTCCAACGTTGGGCCAACGCCATGATCCTTTCTTCTTTGGAAACTAAAGTGAATGGAAGTTGCTTACGTTGGACCAAGGTTGGGCCAACATAGGAATTCCGTCATGGTCGAGAAGGTTGACTTGGTAACATTGGTCCAACGTTGGCCCAACGTTGTTCCCCCAACGCCAACCATACAACCTTTAACAAATGTTGGCCCAACATAGTCATGCTATCTGGGTATAACCTGTGAAAGACTTTTCTAAATACACTGTGATTATGGTTTTTGACTTTGTGACTTTGACCTTGAAGTTTGACCTACTTTTCAAAAATTTTAACTTTGGTCATGACTTTTGAATGAGTAGAGATAGGGCTTTTATATTAAATTTGTGTAACGCCTGTGACAAGAACTTTCTAAATACACTAATGATTTTTTCACCTTGTGACCTTGACCTTCAAATTTGACCAAATGTAAAAAAAAAAAACCATCTTCGTTGATAACTTCTGAATGATATTTGATAGTATAGGGCGTTCATATTTGACGCAATATCCCATTAAAAATCACATCTCATCCACAAAGGCACTGAAAGAGGGAGACCATAATTCTTTAAATTAGCTTATTGTAAATTAAAGTGGAAAACTACTACGTAGATAAAGTTTAACTTGGAAAGCTTAATTCATGTCGACTTTGATACAGTATTGTTGTTAGTTTGCCATTATCATTTCTAGTAAGAAAGATATTAGCATTCAAACTTTCAACGATTTGACTGTCCTTGAGGTGTCTTTTTTTTTTACCAATATCGGTAGAATATGAAGAGAACACATGACATGAAAGTAACCATTGTTAATTGATAAAACGTTGTTTATATATCTAAATATTGAGATTAAGACAAGAACTAGAGTGTTCTTCATCTCAGGATTTGAGTAACTTAGAGAATATAAAAATAGACATGGGCATAAAGAAGAAGGATGAAAAAACATCAAAGAAGATTTCACATTTCTGACATGAAATTATATGTCAAAATTTTGATTTCTGCGTTAAATATTTTGATTGTATTGTGTGATTAGAAATTAAACATTTTTCCTAATGTAGGTTAAGGTTTAATTATCTCATTAAATTCTCTTAAAAAGGAATAATTGATTTATATGAGGAAAGGTGAAAGACCTATCTCTGTTATGTAACATTTTGTTTGCTTTGAATACAAATGGAGTTGTCAAACCGTAGTTTTTCTGAGAACATTCACGGGGATCTAGACTCTTATTAAAGCCACAACATAAATACCTATATTAAGGGCATTTTATCACTTCATTAACACCATTTCAACCTTATTATACGTGTTAAATACTAAAACGATAGTCAAAATGATATTCGTCTTAAATTTCCAAGAAATTAAGATTTAGAAAAGGGACAAAACCTGGATAGCTGGAGAATTGCTCGTGATTAATCGTCACGTTCAAAGATTTTCTCACCCCTTTACTAATTTGTAATTCTCTGCTCAATGTAAGACGTAAAAATGTGATAATTGAAGATTTACTAGTTTTATTCATTTTTTTTTTTTTGAGCTTTTTTGCATTCAGTCATATTTAAAACATTTAAGTTGAAAAATACGCGGGTATTTTTAATAAATCTTTAAAACTTCTTCATATGAAGTGTTTGTAAAAGTATCTAATCATTAAAAAAAGGGTTTCTTTTGATTCCTTTCATCAAAAAATAATAGAGTGAGTGACGAATGAAAACATGTTTATATGGGCACCATACATTACATCTTTGAGAGAGTCATCCTCATCTGAACAGTTTATTTCTTTCTGCTGTATAACAAATTAAAAAAAAAATCTTTTTTAAGTAATCGACATATTTTTTCCAACTCAGTTTTAGTTCACCTGAGCTGTAAGCTCAAATGAGCTTTTGTGATCACCTGCTGTCAGCCTGTCTGTAAACTTTTCACATTTTCAAATTTTTCTCTATTATACTATTATTAACTACATTTTACTATGGTATCAGTGTTTTACTATAATTAATAAGGTATATTTACTTTGAATAAAGATCGTTATATCTTATATTTTATCTCTTAAATGCCTACATCCTACATGTATTTTCTTACATTAAAAGGAAGTTTTACTCGTATATTTGCATATTATCTTGAAAATGTACACCGTTTGTATACATGTAATTTAAGAATTTTAAATCCCTAAATCATCAAAAAAGTTCTGGAATAAAGTTTCAAAGTAAATCAAAGTATTTACTACTGTTAACAAAAGTTAATTTTTGTCAGGGAGATTGGGAGTTCAACCCCGGCTTGAGGCTGTTGTTGGTATATTTATAAAAATGAATTTCGTTGTGCTTTCTATAATAATATTTCTTCACGTGGGAAAGTTATATTAGTTTAAGTGTTGTTCTAAAATCTGCTTTTATTATCATGTAAAGGAGAAATTGATTTTCTCTGCGCAAATACACTGTTTATTAGCAAGAAATGAAATTGGTTATCTTACAAATCTCGTCATGATATGACTTGCACTTTACACAAAGTGTCATACACCACTTGAAATTACAACTTGTAAAAGAGGAACTCAAGAGTAGGGTAAAAAATATTTTAAAAATAATTTTTAAAAAAATATCATAAACAAGTTTGAAATTAAGGAAGGTCCATACTTCTGCGGATCCAGCTTTTAATTTTAAACACCTGGTAGCACCTGATCCCACCTCTGATGTTTCGGAGGTCCGTGTTTGCTCTGCTCCTATCTTGTATTGTTTTAAGGACTTTTGATCTGGAATACTGTTCGTTATCTCTATATGTTTCATACACCAATTAAAAAAATTATCATTTGACTGAAGACAAATTTGTTTGTTTGTTGCACTATGGGCTTATCTCTCGTCATGTTCACCCATCTCCTTTATAAATTATTGAATCAGCAGTCTGGTTTTAAAGTCATCATTCTACAGTCGATATCCAATCTGATTAAAATCAGATCCTTTGATCCGCTCACATACCTTGTGTAGCGATCTATGTGAGCGGATCAAAGGATCTGATTTTTAATTAGATTGGGTCAATACCATGACCTTGTCAGCAAATGCAATTTATCATTGAGTCAAATGCTGCCTGGCGTTTTTCATACTAATTGTTAGTCCATTATTTTTACACTGAATTGACGACGGATTTTTCCGTTATATCTCGATCATGACCAGATGTGACCGGTCGGCATGGGATGCACTCTCCTCCATGGCGCCTGATCCCGCCTCTGATGTTTTGGGGGTCCGTGTTTGCTCTGCTCCTATTTTGTATTTTGGAACTCATGATATTAAGTAAGAAAAACTTGTAATACCTATTGTGGCACAGCCCTACCCCCCTCCCCACGGCCGGTCATGATTT
>NW_026933350.1:20000-56815 GCF_032062105.1 Saccostrea cuccullata | reverse complement strand
ATTCCACAATTGATGTTAAGAATTCTAAACTAAATGTTTCCCTTATACATGTACTGTCATTGACTATGATAAAGAGAGAAGTGAGCATATGGTTGTTTCTCTCCCGAATTTAATTAGGATCTGATAAATTTTTTACATCCAATTTCAGTGATTTAACATATAAATCAGTTCCAAACTAAATGTTCCCCTTAAACATGTACTGCCATCGACTATTGAAAGAGAGAAGTCAGCATATGGTTGTTTTTCTTCAGAATTGAAATAGGATCTGATAAACTTTTTACATCCATTTCAGTGATTAAACGTATAAATCAATTCCAAACTAAATGTTTCCCCTTATACATGTACTGCCATCGACTATCCAAAGAGAGAAGTCAGCATATGGTTGTTTTTGTTTGTTTTTGTTTTTCCAGAATTTAATTAGAATCTGATAAACTTTTTACATCCATTTCAGTAATTAAACATATAAATCAAGTCTATTAGGCCAGCTAATGGTTGCTGTGATAAATTGTAAAATTTTAAACCATCCTATCAAAAAAAAAACAAATTTAAACCTTCCGAGGTCAGTATTTAGCTGCTTAAATAAAAGAGTACTTTGGTCAGTGATCTTGCAAAGTGTTCGCTTTGAAAATTAAGTGCTAGTTAGATGCACATTTTACTCTTCATATTGGCCTTAAATTTGCGAGCTAATATACTTGAGGACAGCACCCAGCTGCTCATAAAATTTATGTATGTTAGTTGGAATTCAGCTTTAAATTTCGTCTTGAGAATTGTGTATCAGGTCAGCATATGTCTGTCTACAAAATTGTATCATGTCATGAGCTTAGAAGTTCAAAAATTTGTGTATCAGGTCAGCGAACAGCTGCTCATAAAAACTGTATGTTAGTTGGAACTCAGCAGGATTTTGTTCTGAATTTTGTGCATAAGTTCAGCATATGGATGTTCATAAAATATTAATTGTAAAAATGAGCTCATGTTGTTTATGAGGTAGCATATGGTCTCTTTTTTAGTTTCGTTAACCTTATGTTATTCACAGGTTTAGTAACCTTTGTCCTTTATATTTTGTTACTTATTCAGATATAACTTTGTGCTTATGTGGGTTATTAATGTTTATGCTTATTTAGTCCATACGGTTACATGATATTCTTTGACTGCTATTTGACAATCATTTTGTAAAAAGTCCCAGTGAGATGCAAACCACTCATTACCTAAAATCGCCGCAAAGCTCAATGACCCTGATGCATCTGTGTAAAGGGTAAGGTGATCTGTGGACAACCACTTTTGCGGAAGAAAAACTGACTTCCCGTTAAAGCAGCTTATGAAAGATAGCAATGTTTCCATATCTGCTTTTGTTTCCCTAGTTAAGTGAATGTGTGATGCAGGTTCAGTTACTCCACAAGTTAGATCAATCATGCGTCGGAGAAAAGCACGCTCTGGAACCACTACTGAGCACGCGAAATTGAGTAAACCAATCAGAGATTGAAGTTCACGTAATGTAGTTTGATCTTTTTGTAAAAGTTTTACCAAATGCATTTTAATCTTGTTAATTTTGTCCGCTGGTAGCCGTGCTTCCATTTTGTTGGAATCAATTTCAATACCATAGATTATAATTTTTGTAGTTGGAGTCTGTGTCTTTGACATTTTGATAGGGACACCAATATTTTTGCACAGAAAGAGGCAATTTGTTAAGTCGTTCTTACAGCTTTCAGAGTTCGCAGGTCCAATAAAGAAGAAGTCATCCAGAATATGTGACATTCCCCCAGCCCCGAATTTTGACTGTAGTATCCACTGTAGAGCTACACTGAATTTTTCAAATATCTGGCAAGAACTACTTGCCCCCATTGGGAGACATTTGTCAAAGTAATATTTTCCTTGCCAAGAAAACCCTAGTAAATGATAATCTTCTGGGCAAATTGGAATGATTCGGAATGCATCTTCAATATCGGTCTTTGCCATCAGGCACCGAAGGCCATGATTTTGCACTAAATTTATAATCCAATCAATTGAGTCATAATGAACTTCTGAATTTTCTTTTGGAATATGGGTGTTAACAGAATTTGTTTTTGGATAAGAAAGATCATGAATAATACGAAATTTTCCTGGTTCTGATTTTGGTATGACACCTAAAAGGGGTGACACAAATGGATCGAAAGGAGGGTTTGGGAAAGGTCCTGCTATACGATGGAGCTAAAGGCCCTTTTGTATGTGATCTTGTATGATTTCTGGGTGATTTTGAGCTGGTTTATGGTTTTTTGACAAAGACGCTGTAGGAGTGTTTTCACATCCCAGGGAAAATCCGAAACTGAAACCTTTTACCAAATAATCTCTCAATTGGTCATCATAACCCCTTAAATGGTCATTTAGTTTGTTTGCCTTTACTGGGGTTGGGAGAGGTCCTATCATGTTCAGATTTTTCTGTAGATTTACATTTAATTTTGGGGTGATTACCTCTACAGGCTTGGCAAATGAGGGTGAATGGACAGGGAGTTGACTTACATTTGTTACCTTGGTTATAGGCGAAGCAGAATCTGACCCCACCGATTCTCCCCACCTGTTTCCCACGAAAAGCTGCCCATTAGATTGTTTTGTGGAAACAGCTAATGATTTACCATGTAGTTCCTCCACTGGCTTTTGCCATGGAAGGTCTACTGTCTCCCTTAACTTCCTGAAAGACTCATCGTATGATCGCCACGCTGAATCCCCATGAAGTTTTTGTAGCTCCCTTATGAATGACATGTACTTAAGCAGGTGGGGAGCCTCAGTGGGTTTCTGTTGTATAACGATACACGTAAAAACCAGAAACGCATCTGTCCATTGGTTGATGGACAGAGGTGTTTTAGACTTTTGACTATGTTGCAAATTTATTACCCCTGGTGTGATCAGTAAGGTCACTGAGTCTTCCTCTTGGTGCGTCAAGAGACCACGCAAATCTATAAATTCTGTTAGGTACGGTTGCACCAATAGGAATGCCATCAGTGATTGATATGTAATTATGTTTTTATTGGGTGCTGTGCCTGCTGGCTCACCTTCAAATATCCTAGATACTAGTTGTGACACTGTTGCTGTTGTGTCAGCTTGTGACCCTGAGGTAGCATCTTGTGTCCCTGATGTAGAAGCTTGTGACCCTGATGTAGAAGCTTGTGACCCTGATGTAGAAGCTTGTGACCCTGATGTAGCAGGCTGTGATGACATTGAAGCTGTTGTATTAATCTGTGATATTGTCATTGATGCAGAGGTCTGTTCCTGGTTTCTTTCTTCACCAGTCGACTGAGGTTGGTGCAAATTTTGTTGCCGTAGGATCTCTGCGGCGAGTTTTTGATAGTCAGTGGGGACTTGGTCTGGTTTTGTGGCCCCCGAAGCTTGATTTGGCTTCCGACGTTTTGCGGATGGCGCTTCCATACCCTGGCCGTCTGTCTGTTTGGAAGTCTTTTCCCTAGGCATGACTCCTACAAAATGACTTCACTGTTTTAATAAACTATGATATGTCTAAGCTAACCTAAGATGTGCCTTATATATAATACGCAAACAGATATTATTTCTTCTCAGGACTTAACACATCATTCTCAGTGTGTGTCAAGTCCGATATATCATTGATAACTAATCAAGCTTGATATTTTTATCTCTACATAAATTTTGGAACCCTTTGACTGCATATGTTATTAATTACTCAACTCAGATGTATGCATCCAGATGTTTGAGATCAAAATTTATGTAAACTTTACTGCCAATAACAAAATATTATATGCACTATGCATATAACATATAGGCAATATCAATTGTGACAACAACCAAAGCATATTGCTGTATAAAAGCATATTCATTTTTGAATTCATATTAAGCAGAATGTATTTAAAATCCTATACAGAGAAGACGAAAAGACTTTTGTCCATCAACTCGACATTTAAATATAATGACGATTTATACCATCGTTCTTGTTTTTCTGACTGTAAACCAAAATCTCAAAACATGAGTCTACTCTGCTCTGTTTTTAACTCACCTGAGCCGAAGGCTCAAGTAAGCTTTTCTGATCACATTTTGTCCGTCGTCCGTCCGTCTGTCTGTCTAGCTGTCTGTCCGTCTGTCCTTCTGTAAACTTTTCACATTTTCGACTTCTTCTCAAGAACCACTGGGCCAATTTTGACCAAACTTTGTACAAAGCATCCTTGGGTGAAGGGTAATTTAAATTGTTAAAATAAAGGGCCAAGTCCCCTCACAAGGGGAGATAATCAAGAAAAGACAAAAATAGGGTGGGGTCATTAAAAATTCTTCTTCTCAAGAACCACTGGGCCAGAAAAGCTGAAACTTATATGGAAGCATCCTGGTATAGTGTAGATTCTAAATTGGTCAAATCATGACCCCCGGGGGAAGGGCGGGGCCACAATGGGGAATCAAAGTTTTACAGAGAAATACAGTGTATATAGGAAAAATCTTTGAAAATCTTCTTCTCAAGAACCACTGGGCCAGAAAAGCTAAAACTTATGTGGAAGCATCCTGGTGCAGTGTAAATTCTAAATTGTTCAAATCATGACCTCCTGGAGTAGGGAGGGGCCACAATGGGGAATCAAAGTTTTACAGAGAAATACAGTGTATATAGGAAAAATCTTTGAAAATCTTCTTCTCAAGAACCACTGGGCCAGAAAAGCTGAAACTTATATGGAAGCATCCTGGTATAGTGTAGATTCTAAATTGGTCAAATCATGACCCCCGGGGGAAGGGCGGGGCCACAATGGGGAATCAAAGTTTAATATAGGAATATATAAGAAAAATCTTTGAAAATCTTCTTCTCAAGAACCACTGGGCCAGAAAAGCTGAAACTTACGTGGAAGCATCCTGGGCTAATGTAGATTCTAATTGGTCAAATCATGACCCCCAGGGGAAGGGCGGGGCCACTATGGGAAAGTTTTACATAGAAATATATAGGAAAAATCTTTGAAAATCTTCTTCTCAAGAACCACTGGGCCAGAAAAGCTGAAACTTATATGGAAGCATCCTGGTATAGTGTAGATTCTAAATTGTTCAAATCATGACCCCCGGGGGAAGGGCGGGGCCACAATGGGGAATCTAAGTAGTACATAGTAATATATAAGAAAAATCTTTGAAAATCTTCTTCTCAAGAACCACTGGGCCAGAAAAGCTGAAGCTTATGTGGAAGCATCCTGGGCTAATGTAGATTCTAATTGGTCAAATCATGACCCCCAGGGGAAGGGCGGGGCCACAACGGGAAAGTTTTACATAGAAATATATAGGAAAAATCTTTCAAAATCTTCTTCTCAAGAACCACTGGGCCAGAAAAGCTGAAACTTATATAGAAGCATCCTGGTATAGTGTAAATTCTAAATTGTTCAAATCATGACCCCCAGGGGAAGGGCGGGGCCACAATGGGGAATCAAAGTTTTACATAGGAATATATAGGAAATTCTTTGAAAATCTTCTTCTCAAGAACCACTGGGCCAGAAAAACTAAAATTTATGTGGAAGCATCCTGGTGTAGTGTAGATTCTAAATTGTTCAAACCATGACCTCTGGGGGTAGGGAGGGGCCACAATGGGGAATAAAAGTTTTACATAGAAATATATAGGAAAAATCTTTGAAAATCTTCTTCTTTAGAACCACTGTGCCAGAAAAGTTGAAACTTATGTGCACATGGAAGTATCCTGGGGTAGTGGTGTAGATTTCAAAATGTCTAAATATGATCAGTGGGGTAGGGTGGGGATGCATTATGTATTACAAGGAGGAAATCTGGTAAAGAACAGAATGGTCAAAGCTTCTCAGGTGAGCGATGTGGCCCATGGGCCTCTTGTTTGCCAAATGTAACATGAACTTTTCAGTTGTTGTAAATGAGCATTTATTTGTATGCCAAACAAAAATTACAGAATAAGAACAAAAATTAGCATATAATATTCGTAATTAAAATTAAACAAATATAATAAAAACCTAAAACTATGACTAGAAAAAAATTTGGCAAAAAAAACCTTTAACAGTATCCTTATTACGAAAGCCCAGAGGACTCATTCGAGATTCGAGGTTTGAAATACGAAATTCGAGATTGTAATACGAGATTCGAAATTCGAGTTTCAAAATTCGAGTTTCGAGATTCAAGATCCAGATAAACCAATAAAAAGCGGCTTCAATATTTGATAACTCCCCTTTATTATGATTCTAATATCAAGAAATCGTTAAATATATTTATAACAAATGAGTCATTTGATTAAATTACAATGCAAGAAAGAGTATTTTATATATCAGAACGAAATTTAAGTAATCATTGGATTTTTATCAGCAAGATATACTTCAATTTATATTATGGCTTACTAAATATTAAATAGAATACATTTATCAGGAGTATATATATATTTGTATTATCTACTATGTTTTCGGGGATGATGACACATAAATAAAGTTATAATTAAGTGTCAAGTGTCAAAAGATTAACAATAACCCCACTCCTACCCATCCACCTGCTTATTTTTCCTAACACACTGAAAATGTTACTTTGTAAAACTTAAAAGGCGACATAGTATTGGAAAACAAAAATCGCGTTCGTTTTCCTGAAAAAGGAAATACATAAGAATTAAGTATTTAATTGCTTATCTTCATCTAAGGCTTTGATTTCTTGAATTAATTAAAAATTATACATGTAATACATATTGGCAATATGAATTAAAATAAATGCAGCATTTATTTTATCTTATATCAATGCAATAGTAGATGATATTAGATGCAAAAATATAGTGTTATGGTTTTAAATTTTAGTCTCTGACCATACCGTAATGACCAAAGACTAAAGTATACTCGTGAAACCTTATAAAGCTACAGTTCGATTCAGCAGCCAAGTCTCACTGCACAAATGTAACCTTTGTAAATGTATTGAAATATATACCCTTGAATTACTGTGCAGTGTAGAGACGATTCATAATACTAGTATTTCATATCTAATTATAATCAAATATAATATTCTCCCTCAGCAATGATCTTATTAAAAAAAGTCGACCTACGTGTTTCGAAAGTCAACGGTAAGACCACATAATATTCCATATACACGTATTTACTATTGTGTTTAATGGAAAAAATAAAAATATATATGTATTTTTCAAAATGCAATCCCAAATTTTTTTTTATTTACATACATAAAGCATTTTTTCTTGCATTGTCATTTTAGCAAATGACCCATTTGTTATAAATACATTCAACGATTTCTTCATAGTAAAAACATAACAAAGGGGAGTAATCAAATGTTGAACCCGTTTTGATTGGTTAGTTTGGATCTTGAATTTCGAAACTCGAATTTCGAATCTCGAATTTCTAAACTTGAATCTCGAATGAGTCTTCTGGGCTTTCGTACCTTATAATAAACTTAGCAAATTATGCAATAAAAGTGGATAACTTCAATGAATGGTCACAACTGTGGATGAAAACATTTTCTAGACAGTGTGCAGACTTGTGACAATGATCACTTGACAAAATCAAATTGCCGATACAGGTTGAGTGTGGCATTACAATATCCAGAAAAAGCTTAACAATATATAATTAATCCATAGATGGTATAAATTACTTTATGTTACACATAAATAAACAATTGAAAGTTCCATTCAAAAAGTGAACACGAAAAATCCCAGAGTTAAGAATAAAGTTTATCTCAGAATTTTACATATCTGTTTCATATGTGAATATTTTATTTTAAATAGAAAGACTTTAATGGTTACCTAACAACAAACCTTTATTATAAACGTGATGACTTTAACTTTTCAATTGTCAGATTCCCTTATTTATACACCAATATACCTTTATCACCTGCATACGGTGACATATTTACATATCTAATTTGATGCGATACGTTCTATGTACAATTGATTTCTAAAACGAGGTAAGAGCAAGAGCCATCTTATGCGTAAAATGGCCTTGTACTTATATCAATAAATTAAGTATCACCCTCTTTCCCATTTCATATATCAAAATAAAGTAGACACTTGGTGCTTTCATCTTCTATAATATATTTCGTTTTGAGAATCCAGATATATTGGAAAACAGGTTTGAGAAATTGCAATGTTCTTGAAATTTGCAGAAAAAATGCGTATTTGACCATTTTCAGCAAAGAATTAAAATATGAGCACAGCCCACGATCCAAAAAATAAAACATGTTTTTCGATCTTCAGAGACAGAGCTTTCATGGATCAGAGGTTGTGCTCTATATGAAATATTGAAAAATTCTTCAACTTTAGGCCATTTTCAGAGAAATTTACAGGAATATGAGGAAAATGGCGCATTTTATGACGTCATAATGATTTGAATAGAAATTACGTCATGATTAATAGATACGTGGTCACCAACACTCCAAGTGATAAATACTGCATTTGCAACCTAAACTGATCGGTTTTGATTTTTCAGAAATTCTCAGGGCCAAATAAGATCCAAAGTGGCTCTTGCTCTTTACTGACAAACATTTTAATGAGAAAAAGGAATAAAAACAGTCGCGTTTAATGTCATCATTTTGCAATGTCTTTGGTCGATGCAACGACCTTATTTGCAAATACAATCTACATGTATCATTAAGGCAAATGCTACGAGACCTTTTTCATACTAAGTGCATTACATTTGTATTTCTAATATTTTACGGACTTTGAACAAAGTCTCCCTCTTTCTAATTTTTTTCTTTTACAATTATACAGTTATATTTCTCCTACAAGAGGAATTTAATTTCTAGAGTTAATATTAAAACATTGAACAAAACAGACATATTCGATCTACGAACGATTGATTAAACTAATCTACAGCAGTTTTAATTTTAGAGGAAACTTCTAAGGGAAAAAATGAACAGATTCCTTTATTATCCAAAGGTATAATTTGATGTTTTAAGTAGACACATAAATAATAATTTGAATTATGCAATTCAATAAAGACAAATCATACGATGTCCAAATAATTATATTCCATCAATTATCATTTTTATCTAGAGACACCATTCTACAAAACATCCACTTTCCATGAGGCATGTCAATTTTTCAAAAACGATGGGAAAATTCTATGTTTCGTAGGAAAATGGGGTTCGGGGAAATCGGCAACAGCTAAACAAGTTTATAAGTCCTTTACTGGAAGGGAACCGGTTGTAATAGAGGACATATTGAGTGTTGATTTGAGTACTTGTCAGGACTCTGTCATCGTCGAGGAACCGTTACCAAGCGAGGACGTTCCTGACGTGGAAAGAAGTGATATTATTCAAAAGTTAATCACCTTATGCAAACGAAGTCAGGAAACATATAAAAATATAACATTTGTTATTATAACTTCGACTGACGAAGCTTGGGAAAATATTGCAAAGGAAATAAACAATTGTTCATTTACAATAAATGAATTGCACTCTTTTGGTTTGAATTGGAAGGATATGTCAAAGGGAGAAAGGATTCAGATCCTTCACACTATTTTCGAAGCTTACAAACCAGATACACCTTTCTCTACCGTTGAAAAAGTTGTCTCCAAATTTAAAAATCTGTACGTTGGATTCCCAGAGATATGTACACTATTTTTTAGATGTAGCGAATTTCAGAAACATGGTGTTGTATTTTTTAATCGACCTTTACGTTTTTACATTTAGAAAAAATGTGTCTTGATTCAAACAAGAAGGAACAATTTCTTTTACTGGTGTATATGAGCTTTAATGACATGAAAATAGATATAAACAAATCAGATCAAAAGCTGAGAGAAATATATGAATCATGTGGTCTCAGCAATATTGATTTAAAGTCGCTTTTACCGCCAGAAGAATTCGTAGTGAAAGAAAACTCATCAATCTATGTGTTACAGCATGGAATTATAAAAAGAATGTCACTCATAACTTTCGGAAAGTTTTATTTCTCGGAATTGCTGAAGTTTTCATCGAGGAAAGATCTGCTTGGCTGGATAAAACCCGAAAACACAACAATCATAGCATCACTTGGAAGAGGTGCTAAGGAAGCCTCAGAAATGGAACCAGTTCTTGAAATTCATGACGAGCAATGGATTGAATATCTTAAGAAAATAGAATCGGCAGCTCAACCGACTATTGAGATCACGTGTAAAGATGAAATACTGCAGTACCCCCACAAAATACTGACATCTTAAACATGCACATGAGAGAATCATTCAAAAGATACGTAAATAATTGACATATGCTAATATATCTGACACTCGACTCTGAAATATGTCGGAAGCTTTCATTTTTGCGAGATGTAATCGCTGAAAGTAGTATAGTCCAAAGGGAGTAGTAAAGGAAGTCAAGTTGGGTTTTTTTATATGGAAAAATTATGTATACTTTGTCATTGAATTAATGATTTCCTGATTGTTACTATCTAATGCATTCATTATCATTGTGATTTTTTTTTAATCGTCAAAATGTAATGATTGATTATTGTTTTTGAAATTAAAAAACAAATCAATTTTCCTTTTCTTTGATCATATTCTAAACATGTTATGTCAAAAATTAAGTGTAATATTTACCAGTGCTAATAAGCTTAGTGTAATATTACCGTATTCCCTATTTCAGAGGATCTTTTTACTTTTTCTGAAATTTGCTTCATTTGAATTAAAAATTCAAAAGGAACCATTTTATCATTTTAAACTTATGATTTATATATATTTATTTGTTTATTTGTACCTTGTTTAACGTCCCTCCCGAGCATTTTTCACTTATATGAAGATGTCACTACTTGGCGGTGAAGAGCTGCATGCAAATTTTGACCTGTACTCGGCACTTATGGCCATTTCGTAGTGTTCTATCTTTATCTTGCCAGCACCATGCCAAGAAACCCCGTCCATAAAAGTGTAATTGATGCAAATCACCCATATCCCCCAAGCGCTGGCAAAACAATTTACGGCAGAAGATTTCAGGGGGGTGGATCCTAGGTTTTCAGCTTTCTTAGTTAAAGAAAAATAAATTTGATGCATTTCACCATATATTTCTATCATTGATATTTTTAAATTATATAAAAAATATTTACATAGCCAATCAGGTAACGTCTAGGTGTCACACCGGTAATTGTTTTCACTGTATAATTCCATATAGAATAAAAAATCATTAAAAAAATAAGGTATTTGTTTACTTGAAAAAATATCTAGCAGGGGTTTTAAACATTACCTGTCACATTAGCTGATATAAGAAAAAAAAGGGTACCTACACGGCATTTTTTGTTGTTGATTTTTTCCATCTGCAAACAGGGCTACCCTCAAATCCACGTGTTCTCAATGTGTTTATAAAACATCCCCATTGTTGATTAAATTAATATATCGACATTTGTAGTCCCCTGCCAGTATATATGGATTTTTTCGAGGGGGGATTCGAATCCCCCTGACTGAATTTGTAGAATTATTAAATGTATACATGTATACTGAAGCAAATAAAATATGCCAATATGGATATAAAAATTTGATTGCTTATTCTTTATTAAGTGTATAGAAGACTCTTTTTATATGAAATATTTATCACACTGTAATGATGATTTTATGAGTTTGTACAAGCCAGGCCTCGTAACTTTTTCATTTCACATGCTTAATACTATCATTTAATAAAAAAAAGTATTTTGGGAAAAAAAAGAAAATGGATCGTCCGGAATTCAAACCCGCGACCTTCCACATGTGAATTAAAGGGAGAGACATACCACAATACCACTTTCAACTGGCGAAAATTATATGCAAACACGAAGTCACATACATGTATATATTCACGTTCGATATTGTCAAAATTTTACACAATGCATGCATTGTGTCTAATTTAGCCTTTATTAAACAGTTCTAATAGATGTAATAAGAATATAAAGTCCGTCGAGAACCTGTATAATATGTAATAACTCTCCTCATGCCCCTGTACTAAAAATAGCGACATGTAATACAATAAATACTAATAAAACAAACTGGTCGGGACAATTTGAGAGGGGTGAGAGAGGTCCTAGGGAGTTTTGGTATAAAATTACATTGCAAAAACTGAAAATCTTCTTGAAATATCGCCTGGAAACGATAGTGTTACACACAGACAGAATGTATAAATTTACGACCTTGAACTTTGACCTTTTGACATAAAAATCAATAGTGGTCTTTCTTAGGCCACAGGGAGTTGTTATTCGATATATCGCGTGGAAACGAAAGTGTTATTACACAGAATTTGCAAATTTATTACCTTGACCTTTGACCTTATAATCAATAGGGTTCTTCTTTAGTCCATAGGGAGTTGCTATGCATAATTTCATTGCAAAATTTCAAAGGGTTCTCGCAATATCGTGTGGAAACGAAAGCGTTACAGACAGACAGAAAGACGGACAGACGGAAGGACAGACCCAAATTAATACCCCCCCTTTCAAGCGGGGGACAATTAGATGAATTGAGAATTGCATTATGGGTTACAATACAAATACTACAGGAATTTTACGCTTGATAAATTCCTTTATTGTACTATCGGTGAATACATTTGTCAGGTGGATATCCTGGCCAACACACGTGATCACGAGTGTAATTATGTAAAAAAAATGCATTGTCCATTAAAATGCATATACGAGAAGCTGCTCGTCTTCCTTACCCTTGAAGTGCTGATGTTCTGAACTTAACACGAACTACGTGGACATTTTATTTAGCATATTTTTCCCTAGTTAACAACAAATTATAACGCCCGTGGTAGTTTTCATAGTTTCTAATGTTTGCATTTTGTTCATAAAAACATTTTATGTACAATTGCCAATGCCAATTTATTTTGACATAATTATAAATAACTAATTTAAGAAACTTCTCGTTTATCAACATTTTCGTGTACTATTGTAATTCCAACTCACATTTATTGCACTATCGCAGTATTTCAAGAAACCGCCTTCACTCTCCATTCTCATAAACAACAAGACATTTAGGTATGTTGCATTTTGCCACTAATGTGACTTTAATTAGAGAACATACTTGTAATTAATTATGAAATGATTGATCTTGAAATACATAAAATTATCAATAAACAACTTTTTATCTGTATCAAAAATTTACAACAGAATGAAACCGAATTATGAATATGATTAATTTGTAAACCGTGATTACATAATATATGACGTAATTGATTACATAATATATCAAACGTTCTTGTGGTCTGAAACCGCCAAAAACGACTAAAAACACATAAAAAACCAAGAAAAAGAAGATAGACAAAACTGGACAACCTTAAAAAAAAGGAAAAGGTGGAGGGGTGGAGGCGGCTTAAAATAATCTGAAGCTATGTATTTTTCACGGCGTCCTAAAAGAAACTGAAAAGTGACGCTATCTGGACGACCAGGTCCTGATTTTTACCGCGCACGATTTTCATTTTCATTTCGAAGAATCGCTTGCATCTGCCTCTCCTTATTTGGACACGGCAAAAACTTTTCAACGATATGGGAAGCGCGATAACTCTTACACGCAGAGCATTCCAATGTACATAAAATATTTTAAGTAAAACTTAAAATTCATTTATGTACAATTGCCAATGCCAATTTATTTTGACAAAATACAGGGTTCGAAGTTAACTCATGTCCGTAAGTCCGAGACTAGTAAAAATTGTGTCGGACTAGCAGATTTTGTAAGGTACTAGTGGGTACGGACTAGTGCAAATCCGGATATAAGTCTTGAATTGGTTCGTATTTTATTAATTTTATTTCCGAGTCTCTTAAATGTTTGAAAATAAACGAGAAACGGAACCGCGATAAAGCGTTTTATACATTGTGATCAATAGACTGCATTTTGTTCATAAAAACATTTTTTTTTTATTTTGCACTCTATTGACATGATCATAGATTGACCTGAACCACGCGTTCGAAGTAACATGTAAACATGTATTTGGAGTAAAGTCAGTAAAGTATTCAATCAAAAATTGATCAGTTGCTCGTGATAAGATCATCTGTGCGAATTAATAGCAATAGCCATATAAGGCAAACAAAGGTCTGTCAGTGTAGATGATATTACACATTTTTTTTTACCAGAGTATCGGTCGCTAGTGAGCTGTAATTTTTGCAGTAAACTATGATAAGATGTATTAATTGTTATTTAAACCTCCCCCCTTCCTTAGCCACCCATTTCTGTTGAAAATCATGAAAGTCGGGGAACACATTTTTCACAGGACATGTTTTCAGAAGAAACAGATTATAGCGATTTCCTATTTACTGCCAATTTTATTTATAAAACCGGATCTAGCCTATAACCTTTGAATAGGTAAACCTAAACCACGTGTCTTGAATTTAAATCACAATAATTTAATTTCACTTGTATCAAGCAATTTCATTGGCTGAATCATTCAGAGGAACATATAACATTTTGTATAACATAACTTGCCTACGTCACAATGAGTTAAGTCAAAAACGTATTACTCCGCTTGATGTTAACTTTTATAATAATGCTATAATATATGCTATAATAATTTGAAGACTTTTTCCGGAAGAAATATTGTCTCATTGTCTACACAGACATTAAATTATAAGGAATGAAGCTAACTTCAACTTATGTTATCCGATATAACAAAACTTGGGGCAGTTTACGTTTTCTTATAAACCGCTTCGCGGTTTATAAAGCGTAAACTGCCCCAAGTTATGTTATATCGGATAACATAAGTTGAAATAAGCTTCATTCCTTAAATAACATTAGTAGAGTTGTTATTGATTTTACAGAAAAAGGCATACAATGACTCTCATTCTATCATGCCAAAGTCAATGTTACAGTGAATAAAAATCAGCAACCACGTAAACATTCCTTGTGGTGTGTGACCTAAGAGGTTCTATTTTATTTGTTTCTGATTTATACTGTTGATTTATTTCAAACTTACCAAAAGTGGATTTTTTTCAGTATCTAGAATCTCAGATGAGACAAAGATATTTACATCCAGGGGACTCTATCAGGGTAGGTAAGGACCAGCTGGCTGAACTGGGACTTAGACTTAATATCCCTCCGCTTGCTTCCAATTACCATCCCATAAGTGCAGCTGATGTAACTTTAACAAGAAAAATCACTACTCACAGAATACATGTTAAAAGAACCATTTACGGATTCAAGTGCTATAAACTGTTCAGCCAAAAAAAATCTTGTCTCTTTGTTGCATAGTATAAATGACTATTGCATTGGGTGTGTGCCTGTCTCCTCAGAAAAATTCAGCACACATGAGTAAAATTAAAGTGTAAACTACATTTGCACATAATACATTTCATATCATATTTGCCCCTTATTTCTATGAATAATACCCGAAATTGGTTATTTTTTCACATCCTACTGATGTGATATAAAAGATTGACATTGATGTTTAAAATATGTCATAAAAAGAATCTTCCATGATTTGTGGACAGGTGTGGTTTTTATTCAAGTGTTTTTTAATCCCCTCGTCATGACTCGGCGATATAAAACACTCGACTTGTTGGCTAAAAATCATAATCAATAAAAAATTATGAGATTCTATATTTATATGCATAAATGTAAAAATTTGAAAGAGTTGAATTATGATCTTTTTCAATAAAAAAAAAAAAGGATATTTACTTTGGGAATTAATGAATCAAAGTCTTTGTTGATGATAAGTCCTTTAAAAGGCATCTTACATGATATTTAAGCATAGATCCTGTTTGTATCCTTCCACAAATGGATACCATTGTGTGAGCACAAATAATTTGTATATCAATATACCTGGACTTTAATTTATTGTGGGGAATGGCTGTGTATAAAGGTTGAAGTTTGTAAAAAAGCTCTACTCACTAACAAAAAATAATTTTTGGACTTGGCGAAAAATATATCGTATAAAGGTGTGCATATTGAGACTATTAATTTCACTTTTGTCATAGGGTACCTGCCTTTACTCTGCAGGGAAAATGTTTAAAGACCATGGACTATAAATGAAAAGAAATACTTTAATTTTCTTAATATTTAAATTGAGAAAAATAATGGAAATATCGGATTCAGTTCTTGATCTAATATAATGCTAAGCATATTTTAGTCTATTACAAATTTTGTAATTAACCAAATAAACTAAATTAACTATGAGAAAACCTTTTGAAATATTATTTTTATTGAATGCTTTCTCAATTTACACTGAAAGTAAAAAAAAAAATAGTAAAAGTTGTTTACCAAATTTATTTAAGACTTCACACTTTTAGCACTGAGTTTGCGTGGTGAAACTAGACAAAATGTCCTAATTCAGAGATATAAAAAGTGCTTTGTCTTAGCAATTGAAAGACAATAGCTTAGATTTGATAACAGTTTCAGTGATATTTTTTGTTCTGATTTTCTGATCATCACAGATCTTACTTTGTTCCAAATTTTTACTTTGTCGCACGCATAAAGACTGAATCGTCACTGTGTCGATGGAAATGTCGTTGTGTTTGAACCGACGCATTATAACCGCTCATGGAGAAACTGGTTTTTAAGCGGTTAGCTAGCTAACCGCTTTATGGCATGGGCTCCAAAAAACCGGAAACTTCCATAGGGCGCTCCCTATCGACATCGCTTTATGGCACGTAACCTTATCCTTCTGCAACCAAAACCGGAAATTTCCACAAGGCGCTATCTATCGACAACGGTAACTTCAGCAAAGCGCTTCCTGTATACTGTTGGCGTAATACGCCCCCTGCTGTGTATGAAGAGTGGCTGTTATAACGATTATATCGAATTCTTATTTAAGTATTTACCAAAGCATTGACAATACTTAGAACAATAACTTCACAGAACTGAGAATTTGGTCCTTATTACATGTGCATCGTGCGATCGCGATTTATAGCAACTGCTAGTTTATTTTTGAAAGTTGAACGATACGGTTAATTATACAGCAGGTTGAAGGTTATTACAGACTGCAAAAACATTGATCAGCAAATCTCTCGATCGAGTTTGATTTTCCTTGCCAAAGTATTAAGAAACACCATTTATTAAGTTAAGTAATACCTGAAAAACGCTGTTATAAAATCACCGAATACATCTGTAAGGTTTACACTTTTTGTAACGTTTTTATGGAAACAATAGGATTACCCCCACAATGAAACGTTTGTTTTCTTCTCTTTTCTTCTCTGTCTAATAAACAGATTATAAAAGCTCTGCTTCCAGGGGTAAATTCTCTACCCCGTCTTTGATAATTTATTACAAACGATCATAAGGGATCAGTTACTTTTAGTTTTGAAAAAAAATAATGGGGCACTTAAAGTAGTAAAATTAATTTTGAAAAAAAATGGATAAACATATATTAATCTTAATCGGCATTGTGATCCTCTTCTAAAAACCAACCGACATTATTATTCACAGAACAATGAGGTATGAAAAATCTTGGCAATTAGCAAAAATTTAAAATATATACTAATGCTTATTCATAAGTTTTGAAAATTTGATCAATTCCTAGGGAACGTATTATTAGCTGTGAAAATACTTTTTAAATTTGAATCTATCCAATTTGTCGATTATTATTTTGAGCGTTTGAGAAGATTTAAATTAAAATACAGGTGTTTAGAGGCACATTGATAGAAAAAAAAATCAGTGTATATTGTTTAACCGACATATTGAAGAAAATGACACTGATAACTTCTTAAGTTACACTGACTTTTAGTGTACATTTGAATTTTTAAATACTAGTATTGATTGATTAGACAACTTTCCTTTTCAAATGTTTTATTTGAGAACAATATTGCATATAGAGTATATGGCAAATACACATTATATGTCCTTATCTAGACATATTGTGCAAGACTTCTTTTAAATGATTCTCATATACCATTTACTTTATTCGAACATTTACTTGTTTGAAAAGTCGATAAAGTACATTTCATAAAGCTTGATAATCTTGTTTACTCGCCAGTCTTCCCGTAGAAGTAGTAGTTCATAATATTTCTAAACGGAAGTATCTGTATCAAAATACAGAATGATCAATGATCGATTTAAGAAGAAAAACTGACTCCTGAAAGTTCAAGAGGTGGGATCCGTTGCCTAGAAGAAGTAAGCATCCCTCGTTGACAGGTTACACCCGCAGTGAGCCTACACATCTGGAGATCTCTGATATCAATTCATTTACAAAGTCTCTGCTCAACCATCCTTTCTCTGACTAGCCAGCTGTAGATCTACACTACTCCAAATCCATTAATCTAAAGAATTTAACTTGTCATTTTTTTAGTTGTTTCTTCTAGTAGGCTTTACAATTACCTAATTTCAGGTTCAATAGAGCATGAAAAACAATTAAATTTTCAACATCAACATAATTGTTTTCATCCAGAGAACGACTGGATACCACCAAGAGAGAAGTTTTAAAAATGCACTTCCTGTCTTTCAAACTGAAGAAATATGTTTGAAGTTTGAAACAAGCATTTCAATCTAATTAAAATTTATTTAAATGTTCCAATTCCGCTACCGCTTCTCAAACATCTAACATCCCATTCGGGGTCACATCAGAGCGACCTTTCGATTATTAACACATGTACTAGTAATCACAAACACTTTGGCTATGTAGATTCAAGCCTCGGTAAACAATTCTCAAATTAATTCCACGGCTACATATCATCATTATTGATACTGTCTTAGGTTGAATTAAAGTAATTTTGGAATGAATTTCATGTATAGTCTGCAGTCTGGCATCTGAACGTTAATAATGCAAACGAGAGAGCGCAAACTATACAAGATACCCCACACGTCATACATAACACAGCTTTTGCAATGCATATTTTGTTTACTACAAAACTCCTCGGGTGTTTTGGTTCGGTGGTGAAAACAAGAAACCCATCTGAACTATAAGCCAAGATTTCGGAGGAACCATTTTCTTTGGCTAATCGAAGATTCACTCTTACATGACCCCAAATAGGATGTTGTTAGATGTTTGAGAAGAGTAGCGGATTCGGAACATCTGATTTTAATTAGATTGCATCCATCTGTGACATCAGTTTGGAATGTTATTGGTTTTACTATTAAGTAAAGTATTACAAAAACAGAATGTCTGTTTTTTTTTCTCTGATGGCATTGGACAAAGATATGTATACTTAAATATCATTTCATGCACTTTTTTCGGTACATATTAGATGAAAGCATGCTAACCGATTTTAAGTACTTTCAGTACTTTGATTCAATATAAAATTTACTGCATTTCTGTAGGAATATTATAAAAACATCAACCATTTTCTACATTAGGCATTTCAGCTGCTATATTGAGCTGTGATGAGTGAGAAAAATAAGACAATATCCACTTTCACAGAACTCTTTCAATCTGAAATAACTTTAAATTGAATTCATTTAATAGAACGATGAATGTTTTCTTGTTCTCCTTTTTATCAACAAACAGCTTGTTTGGTTCAGTGACAAATGGTTTGGTACAAAGGAACCAAAGGAACAATTTCTAAATATATAGTTTTTTCATATATTAAACAAGCAGCACGATGCTCGACCCAACACTGCTTTTGACCCTCCTTCCTTTCAAAAATCCAGAATCCGCCAATGCCAAAAAATTCCTCCGGTAAATGTTTCAATTTTTATTTTCTTTGTACAAAACAACATAATTCCAAAAAAAAAACCAATAATAAAGGGGATGCGGTTTTGTTTTCTTTTCAGGACCCTCTTTACACTGCACCCCGACTAGGGATTACTTTTGTGAAGTTAGACCTACCTACAATTTGACAATAAAACTAAAAAGGATATACTTTGTTAATGGTAAGAAATAATGGTAATCTAACAAGCAAGCTTTAGTAAAAATATGATGACTTTAACTTTTCTATCGTGAACATCTCTTACCTATGCAGCAATATCACCTGCATATAGAGTTAACATATCTCAGTTGATTCGATACAGGAGCATTCTCTACGTATGAACGATTTCTACAACGAGGTTAATTATTGACAAGTTTATGAAACAAGAATTTCAGCAGTCTCGTTTTAAGTCATCATTTCGTAAGTTCTATGGTCGATAAAATGGCCTTGTCAGCAAATACAATTTATCATTGGGTCAAATACTGACTGACGTTTTTCATATTAATTGTTATACCGCCATTTATACAGTAAATTGCGACGGATTTTCCAGTTATTTCCCGATCAGGACAAAGAACACACGGCGGGTGTTACTGTTCTCTTCTCTATGGCACTTGATCCTACATCTAATTTGTTGTTGGTCCATGTTTGGTCTGCTCCTATTTTGTATTGTTTTATGAACTTTTAAGCTTGATATATATGTTCGTTATCTCCATATGCGTCACTCAAATTCGCCGCTTTTCTCAAATTCCAATAAAAAGAGTTTTCACTAGTGTAAAGAAAGTCATTTAAATAATATTCCTATATCTTGAACGTGTGAAAAAGAAACGCCACGAGAACGGGAATACCCTGCGTGCTAAAAATATTCAATCTCAGGTGTCATTGGGGAAAACCTAGGAGGCCATGTTTTCGAAAACTGCATCATGTCCAGACAACAGAAATGATTGGGAAAATCGAGGTCGGCACCGGAATTGTTCTAAAACGAATAAAGTCTATCATTGTCTTTTTGACAATGATGGAACTCTAGGAGAAATATGTGTCAAAGGACCCCCTGCACAGGTTCAAGAAAGTAAGAGAACTAAAAGGAAAGTATGTTTACCACATATTTATTTTAATTCAGTACCTTCATTTATTTGCTAAACACTGAGAGAAAAGCTTTTGAAAAAATATATAAAGAAATAGCGGCAAATATATTTATAAAGAAATATGAGAGACTAAGGAATATGTATTTGAATGACTATAAGGTACATTGATTCTCTGATAAGAGGGATAACTGTTAATGACATAAATGTCTATCATTTCTTTTGTAACGTGAAGCGGTCACCCATCCAAGGGTTAATCAGGCTCGCCGTTGCTTGACTTGCCTGAAATAGAGGGAGACTCTACCGCATCACCAGAAAAGCTAGCTCACTAGCGAGGCAGTATAAGTTCCCTATATACTGTCCGCTACACTTTATAAATTTGCCAAGTTTAAGTGTCTTTTTTGTCCAATTTTGCCCGCAAGCTATGTTGTAATTGTTTCTATTTTACTTATAAAATACATTTCTTTTGGAAAATCATTAAAGTTTAAGCATCATTTTATTTGAGTGAGAAGAGGGTTTATGAACCTTAACAACCAAGCTCTATGATTAACATGATCACTCTCGATATCCTCAAATGTAAAACAAGAACAAAAACGTTGAATGATTTTTTTTTCTTTTTAGGCATTTCAAAGCATTGTTTCCTGTTGAAAAAATATATACTCATTTTTTGCAGATTAAAGAAGTTATACAAAATGGATTTATCTTTTTTTTTTTACTACTTTATGGTCTTAATTTAAAATTGCATTTTTGTAATCTTGAAAAAATAAAAAAAAATGTTTTTCTTCCAAGATCACTGTCCTCAGTACAATTACGTGGCGAGAGATGTAACTACAGTTCTTTGCAATAAGTCAGCTGGGTGTCCAGATGAACCATTCTCTTCCAATGAGGTATATACAGCAAAACTCGGTTATAACGAAGTCACAGGGACCCAAGAAATTACTTCGCTATATCCGTAATTCGTTATAACAGTATAAGAAATTCATTAAATTTATATAGCTGGGGATTCAAGATGACTTCGCTATATCCGTAAATTCGCAATATCCGTGTTCGTACTAACCGAGTTTTGCTGTAAATGTAAGTATCAACAAAAATTCCATCGACATTTAATTATATTAGATATATTTTAAAAAAAAACAGCTTAATGTATTAAGATATTTAAATTTATTCCTGAAAAGCTTAATATTGCATAAAAGTTAATATCTCACTAAAGATGGAAAAGAAAATTTAATATATATATATTTTATTTTTATATCCCCAGATCGAGAGATCGGGGACCTTGTGACCTTGACTGTGACCTGTATGCGAAAAATAGCTTTTTCGAACTTTGTTGCCGCTGGGTACATAGTGTTTCACAATCAAATCTTGTTTTTATCATATGTCTGATCTGTAAAGTATGTGCCTTAAATCTATCAATCTGCCAGTTTCACTATATTTCCATCCCAAATTAGTTGTCCTTATACTTATCCCACACAATACCCAGGGTAGAGGTGTTCAATGGCCTTGAATCAATCTAATATGTTAGAGGTCAGTATAAAAACAAAGTCTGTAAAATATGAGACTGTACATATTTTCTTTTCCCTTGGTTTTATATGACTGATAATGTAATTTGATTTCATACTTTATTGGTAAATGCTTTGTAGACAATCAAAGATCAAGTTCGGAAAGACCTTTTTTCGCCCCTTGTCAATGTTTGCGATACGAGGGCTGTTCAATGAATAATGTCATCGGTGCTTGGAAAGAAACAAAAAAAAAACTCTTTTCTATGATTTAGTCTTAATGATGTTACTTCAATATTCTCTATTAATTAACACGTGTCTGTATGACAAAACATTAACCTTCTGTTTATCCCCAAAGCTCCTTTACTCTACATGGCCTGTTGGTTTGGATGCTATCATGAAGAAATTAAATGTAGAGACTTCCTCATTCCGGTTCCTTCCTCTCATAAACCTTTCAATTTTTTGGCAAATATTTTGCTTTCTTGACTCCCAGAAATTGAACTTCCTCCCCAAATACGAATTTGAACAACAAGGCCACTAATATGTAGGAAAATAGCATATAAAACTGTTTTTTGTGCTCTTGCAATTTTTTGCTCTTCTCAGGCCTTTGCTGTTTTGTCAAGTACATCTTGTTATAAATTTGTTTGAGGGTTTAGAGCAAAATGAATTCAAGTTGCATTATCTGTTTGAATTTCAGACAAATGTGGATATGTACAATTTTTGATGTTTTAAATAATTGTTTAGATATACCTACACGCTGTCGTTTTCACTCGTTTTTCTGAATATAGGGTGACATTTGAGCATTAAACTTTTTACCATTAAATGTTTCTTTAAAACAGTGTATTCTACCCCCAAAATGATGTTTATCAACTTTGATATGTGTCTGAAAGTCAATCAATCATGCTCAGTGTTAATTTTTTGAATTTTTGCATATATAAAGGGATAAAGTGTTGTCATTGTCGCCAAGGACGGTACCCATTTTTGATGCCCATTATAACATTTTGTTCATTGAAATCCACCTGCTCATTTGTTTATAAAACAGACATTGGTGGCTGCAAATTTCACATATTTAGGTTAATATTTCTTTGGGATTCTTAACAAGTTCTACATCAGCTTTAATGAAGCGTTTAATTTCACTGTTGTTTAGTGATTCTATACCTTCAATTTAATGTATTGTCTCGAATAGCCCTTGTTTTCCATGCACCTTCCCACAATCAAAGTATGTGATGAAAAGTGATAACATAGTCTGTTATCAATTCATTAAAGATTCAATCATAACGAAATGTAAAGCCTACCCTAACAAAAAATACTATAGTTAACTATAGTAAATCAAAGTGTCAAAGTATTCGCCAAAGTTTTTTCAAAGTGTCAAAGTTTTCGCGAAAGCTTTTCAAAGTGTCAAAGTTTTCACCAAAGTTTTTCAAAGTATCAAATTTTTCATCAAAGTTTTTCAAAGTGTCAATGTTTTTGCCAAAGTTTTTCAAAGTAAAAACGTTTTCGATAAAGTTTTTTAAAATGTCAAAGTTTTCGATAAAGTTTTTCAAAGTATCAAAGTTTTTGATAATTTTTTTTAAAGTATCAAAGTTTTCGATAAACTTTTTCAAAGTGTCAAAGTTTTCAATAAAGTTTTTAAAGTATAACAAAGTTTTCAATAAACCTTTTCAAAGTGTTAAAGTTTTCGTTAAAGTTTTTCAAAGTGACAAAGTTTTCACCAAAGTTTTTCCAAGTGTCAAAGTTTTTGCCAAAGTTTTTCAAAGTGTCAAATTTTTTGCCAAAGTTTTTCAAAGTTTTCAAAGTGTCAAAGTTATAACTATTGTTAACTATAGTAAACTATAGTTAACTATAGTATTTTTTGTTAGGGTAATGTCATATGATTTCTATGTTGTTTGTCATCGAGCTAATGACATTATTTATTGAACAGCCCTTGTAAACGAAGCTATGTATTCCGATTTCAAATTGATAGCATTCAAATCTGAATGTAAAACTAGATGCTGTCATAAGACAGTAATACCCACGCTAAGGTGTTTGCATCTACATACACACTCCTTCATATTGGGTTTTCCAAAATAATTCTATAATTTATACAATACAAATATTTGAAAAATCGAGCATAAAATATGCAGGTGACCATGTGACCTATGTCTGACCTATGAGCCTCTTATATGTATTTTATATGCTTTATTCATTACCAGTCTGAAAAAAACAGAATCTAATTAATGATGTAAATTAGATGTTGATAAATGTTTTGCCCATAATTGGAACTTTTTTTAAATTTACTAATGCTCCCCCCACCAACACCACAAGCACACATCCTCTCACGTACGTTTTTTGAAATACCGGTAGGCTAGATGGTAAAGTTATGTTAAAACATCGTTTGTTATAAATTAATTTCAAAATTGTTCTTGTACTATACATGTTTACATGTAAATACCTTATGGAAAATTTCCACATCACATTGTGTTGTGTCACCCATTGTCATATAATTTTAGATTAAGCACCACACGGCACACCTCGGCCGATTCGTACTTCATCTAATGAAGGCAACGGAATCAGCCAAGGTTTGCCGAATGAGATAGCACATTCAGATGGTGCATTGTAGTGTGTTTTGGTGTGTGCTGAAATAATTCATTTTGTATTTTAATTGGATTATACATTTTTTGAAGTAGACCAGACCTATGACAGTCGGTAAGTGCACTGTCAAGTTTAAGAATAGAATGGGGTAAAATAAACCGAAATGCAAATGATTAGGTTAAAGTTAAAAAAGGGTCAAAGATCATCGCATGCCACAGTAGACGAATTTCACATTGTGAAGTTATCACCCGTTGTCTATGTGACATTCACAAAAAAATTCTCGCCCAGAATTTCCTGACAAGCAAAGAAAAACAAGAGGCCCATGGGCCACATCGCTCACCCGAGCACTTTGGCTAGGAAAAAGTAGAATTGGTTTATTATTGAAAAGTTCAAATCCAAAAGTAGTCCCATGACCAATCATAGCTTCACTAAAAGAAGATTTTTAAAGAATTTTCCTAAATATATCTATGTAAAACTTTGGTCGGCCATTGTGGCCCCGCCCTACCCCCGGGGGTCATGATTTGAACAAAATTGAATCTACACTACCTGAGGATGCTTCCATATAGATATGATCAATTATAGCTTTGCTATTCTTGAGAAGAAGATTTTTAAAGAATTTTCCTTTATATTTCTATGTAAAATTTTGGTCGGCCATTGTGGCCCCGCCCTACCCCCAGGGGTCAAGATTTGAATAAACTTGAATCTACACTACCTGAGGATGCTTTCATAAAAATATGATCAATTATGGCTTTGCCATTCTTGAGAAGAAGATTTTTAAAGAATTTTCCTGTTTACTTCTATGTAAAACTTTGGTCGGCCATTGTGGCCCCGCCCTACCCCCAGGGGTCATGATTTGAACAAAATTGAATCTACACTACCTGAGGATGCTTTCATATAAATATGATCAATTATGGCTTTGCCATTCTTGAGAAGAAGATTTTTAAAGAATTTTCCTGTATATTTCTATGTAAAACTTTGGTCGGCCATTGTGGCCCCGCCCTACACCCAGGGGTCATGATTTGAACAAACTTGAATCTACACTACCTGAAGATGCTTTCATATAAATATGATCAATTGTGGCTTTGCCATTCTTGAGAAAAAGATTTTTAAAGAATTTTCCTGTTTATTTCCATGTAAAACTTTGGTCGGCCATTGTGGCCCCGCCCTACCCCCAGGGGTCATGATTTGAACAAATTTGAATCTACAATACCTGAGGATGCTTTCATATAAATATGATCAATTGTGGCTTTGCCATTCTTGAGAAGAAGATTTTTAAAGAATTTTCCTGTTTATTTCTATGTAAAACTTCGGTCGGCCATTGTGGCCCCACCCTACCCCCGGGGGTCAAAATTTGAACAAACTTGATTCTACACTACCTGAGGATGCTTTCATATAAATATGATCAATTATGGCTTTGCCATTCTTGAGAAGAAGATTTTTAAAGAATTTTCCTGTTTATTTCTATGTAAAACTTTGGTCTGCCATTGTGGCCCCGCCCTACCCCCGGGGGTCATGATTTGAACAAACTTCAATCTACACTACCTGAGGATGTTTCCCCATAAGTTTCATCTTTCCTGGCACAGTGGTTCTTGAGAAGAAGATTTTTAAAACATGCCACCAAATTTTCATTAATTCCCAATTATCTCCCCTTGAATGAGGGCGTGGCCCTTCATTTGAACAAATTTGAATCCCCCTCACATAAGGATACTTTGTGGCAAGTTTGGTTGAAATTGGCCCAGCTGTTCTTGAGAAGAAGTCAAAAATGTGAAAAGTTTACGGACAGACAGACAGACGGACGGACAGACGGACGCCGGACAAAATGTGATCAGAAAAGCTCACTTGAGCCTTCGGCTCAGGTGAGCTAAAAAACAAATAAACGCAATAAAAACAATGATGGTGGTATCCATGTTTTCTAAGGGGGTGGATGTCCAAAGTCATATTTTTATTTTCTTTAGTATATAGTCCTATTTAAATTATTCTGCAAATTCAAGGGGGGGGGGGGATCTCCCCAGCCACTCCCTGTACTTGAAATGACAATTGATCTTGTGACTCCGAAATATTTTTTTCCATTTGACAATATACATATTTTGTTTCTTATGTTTATATTATATCTGTCTGTCTGTTTGTCCGCAGAAACTTTAATTGGGCTGGACTATACATATGGCTTTCACATTTCATAGGTTAATTCCTTGTGACAAGACCTTTTATTTGGGTACCACCAATTTTCACCTTATGATCTCATATATATACTTCTGGTTGTATCTCTTGTTCTCCCTTGAATTAGAAATGATGATATAAATATTTTTAAAATAATTATTATAAGAGTTGAAAAGGTTGTGGATCTTAATATTGATTAAGTTTATTTTGCTACTCAAAACACCTTGATTAACTATTTTCAATCATACTGTTTTCTAAAATGTTCAGTTTTTTCAACAATTGATACATGCAATATATTTTCAGCTTCTCAAAAAATTTCATGAAAAAAACCTAGCTTTCCAAATACTGTAACCCTTTCAAAATAATTGTGAATCATACGTTTTAGCTCATTTGAGCTTTTCTGGTTTCCTGATCACATTTTGTCTGTCGTCCATCTGTTTGTCTGAAAACTTTTTACATTTTTTACTTCTTCTCTAGAACCACTGGGCCAATAGCCAATTCACATATAGAAATATACAGGGGACTTCTTCCATCACAAATCCTCTTCTCAAGAACTGCAATGGCAATTATTTATGACACCACAAACCATCTTCCAAAAGATGATTGTGCTACTGAGTAAAATGTAGAAGTTCATGGAAGAAGGGGTTTTTGCATAAAAAAACGTCATTTGACCCCCCCCCCCTCGGGCAAAATGAAAATTCAAAAACATTACTGCACATCCACATGACATCATCAACCATCTCTTAAAAGATGATTAGGATACTGAGTAAAATGTAGGAGGAGTTCAGGAAAGACGGGGCTTTTGCATAAAAAAATATTTACAACCCCTATTTGACCCCCTGGGCAAAATCAAAATTCCGAAACCAAACTGCACATCTACATGGCACCGTTAACCATCTCCCAAAAAATGATTAGGCTACTGAGTAAAATGTAGAAGGATTTTCAGGGAAGACGGGGCTTTTTTGCATAATAAACGTCATTTTTCGACCCCCATTTGACCCCCCCCCCCGGGCAAAAACAAAATTCAAATCTACATGACATCACCGAAGATGATTAGACTACTGTGTAAAATGTAGAAGGAATTCAGGAAACACAGGTCTTTTGCTTTAAAAACGTCATTTTTCAACCCCATTTGACCCCCGGGGCAAAATCATAATTCAGAAACATGACTGCACATCTAAATGACAACGTTAAACACATCCCTGAAGGTGATTAGGCTACTGAGTTAATGTAGAAGTTCAGGGAACACGGAGCTTTTTGCATAAAAAACGTCATTTTTCGACCCGTATTTGACCCCCCGGAGCAGAATCAAAATTCAGAAACATTACTCCACATCTACATGACACCGTAAAACATCTCCCTAAAGGTGATCAGGCTACTGTGTACAATGTAGGGATGAGTTCACCAAAGAAAGATGTGACAGACGGACGGAGGTATATGAGTAACGACAAAATACCCGAACTTTTTTTAGAAAGTGTGTGTATAATGACAATATTTCTCCATAACACGTTTCTGTTTTTTAGTCCCTCTAAAAGGCTCAAATACTGTCGAATCGGCTAGAAGAAATTCACAGACAATCAATCATTCTTCGTCCCTCTTGTGATCAAATCTAATACATGTACATCACTACTGAAATACCGGGGAAGTGTATACGTTGCTACAACGCACTTTGAAAAATTACGCACTTTGAAAAAAATTTTCGAAGTGCGTTAAATTTGGGACCAAGCTAACGCACTTTGAAAAAATTAAAAAAATTTTCAAAGTGCGTTAATATCGACCATATTAACGCACTTTGAAGAAAATGTAAAGATTGATCAATATTCTTACAAATAATCAGTATGAAACCCTGAGGCCCCCGTTTGGCAACACAGAGAAAGTAAAACTTCCTCAAATGCAAACAGAATATGTTAGTACCCAAAGTAAGGTGAGAAGAAATACAATTGTGAAATAAGTTAGCCATAGAGCCTCCTGTTCAAAAGTTATGGCCAAGGTTAAATTTTTTAAGGTCAAAGTTGTTGAATTTTAAACAAAGGTCTTGTCACAAGGATAACATTTTTGAATTATGCAAGCCCTAGCTTTAGCCGTTCAAAAGCAATGACCAAAGTTAAAATTTTTAATGTCAAGGTCAAAGGGCCAATTTGTTTATATCCTAGGAAAGGTCTTGTCACAAGGATTATGTACGTGAAGATGGAAAGCCCTTACCTTTCATTAACTAGATGCTGTCATGAGACAGTAATACCCGCACTAAGGTGTTTGCCTCTAAATACACGCTCCTACATATTGGGCGGCTTTCCAAGGAAAAAGTCAAAATAATTCTATAATTTACATGTATTCATCAAATTGAATATGAAATTCTCAGACCCTGTGACCTATAACTCAGAACCTCTTATATTTATTTTATACATGCTTAATTCATTATATACCAGTCTGAATTCTATTAATGATGTAAATTCATGCGCGGATCTGTCGAGGGGGGGGGGGGTCAGGACCCCCCCTGGAATTTACAAGGTTAAAAAATGTATATACTAAAACAAGGAAAAAGTTACAATGGACCCCCCTTGGAAAACGCAGACCCCCCTGGTAAACACGAATATGTGTAAAATGGGTATGAAAAGTTAAACATTTGAGGCAATACAAGTCACCACTACCCCCCCCCCCCCACGATATTTACACATTTTTTACTTTAGGTTTTTTTTTTTGGTTGTCAAGAAATTTCTGGGATAGGATTTTTTTTTGACTGAGGTGGACCCCCCCCCCCCCCCTGGAAAAAATTTCTGGATCCGCGCCTGAAATTAGATTTTGATATATGTTTTGCTCATAATAGGACCTTTTTAAATTTACTAATCCCCCCCCCCCCCCACTCGACACCACAATCACACAGCACATACTTTTTGGAATAGGCTAGATGGAAAAGGTTTGTTAAAATTTAATATCGTTTGTTATGAATTAATTTAAAATTTGTTCTTGTACATCACGTTGCGTCACCCATTATCATATTTATAGATTAAACACCATTTGGCACACCTCGGCCGATTCCCACTTCATCTGATAAGGTGACGGAATCGACGAAGGTTCGCCGAATGGAATTAGCACATGGCTGCAGTCTGGTGTGCATTGGATTAATTCATTTTGTGTTATAATTGGATTTATATTTCTTGAAGTTGACGAGACACAGGCAGTCGGTAAGTAGAAGTTTAAGTATAGTGGGGGGTAAAATACACCCAAACGATTAGGTTAAAGTTCAAAAAGGGTCAAAGATCATCGCATGCCACACTAGACGAATTTCATATTGTGAAGTTATCTCCCGTTGTCAATGTGACATTCAGTTACTGTTACTGCCAATACTGGTGCGGATCCAGAATTTTTTTTCGGGAGTAGGGAGGGGGGTTCACATCTCAGTCAAAAAATTCCAGCCCAGAATTTCCTGACAAGCAGGAGGAAAAAAAACTGAAAACAAATAAACAAATAAAAAACAATGATAGTGAGGTCAATGTTTTCTAAGTTAGGGGGAGGATGTCCAGAGTCATTTTTTATTTGCTTCAGTATATAGTCTTGTTTAAATAACAAAGCAAATTCCAGATGGGGGGGGGATGGGGGGATTCCAATCTCCCTACCCACTTCCTGTCCCTGAAATAACAATCTATTTTGTGATTCCAATTAAATAGTATATTTTTTTCCATTTGACTAATTATTATACATATTTTGTTTCTTGTGTTTATATTATGTCTGTCTATTAGTCTGCAGAAATTATAACCTAGCTAGCTTGCCCATAAGTTTTAAGTGGGATGGGCTATACAAATGGCTTCCACATTTTATAGGTTTATTTCTTGTGACAATTAAGACCTTTTATTTGGGTACCATTAATTTTTACCTCTGATCGCTTGACCTAGGATACACATTTTTACAAGAAAAATACCAAACTTTAAACTCTGCCTAAATTTTGATCAGTAGGTGCTAGGGCTTTCATGCTTAACATTGTGAACTGTCAACAGGTATAAATATGTTTGACCTTGACCCTAGAGTTTGAACCACTTAAACAAAAAAATTAACCTTGGCAATTAACTTTTGAACAGGAATTACTAGGGATTTCTTTATTTCACATGTGCATTCCTTGTGACAAGACTTTCTTCTGATACTAACAATTTGAACCCTTTGTCCTTGACCTTTGAGTTTGACAAATATATGAGAAACTTCAACCTTCGCCATAGGCTTCCATACAGGGACATCAGTGTTTCACAAACACATCTTATCTTCATTATTATTTGGTGGTGTCTCCATATGAGGGAAAAATTCCCAAGAGAGAGGTATTCACAACAAACAAACAAATTACTAAAGAAAATATAAAACATGAATATGTTGGTCATGCATATCTCTGCATGAAAAAAACAGCTTTTCAAATACTGCAACCATATTGTAACCCTTTCAAAACACTCATTTAAGCTTTTCTGGTTTCCTCAATAGCATATAACGTCTGTCGTGACGTGTTGTCCATCTGTTTGTCTGAAAACTTTTTACATTTTTAACTTCTCTAGAACCACTGGGCCAATTTTACCCAATTCATATAGAAATATGTACATTTGTATGTCAGACTGTCCATCTGTCTCAATAAATTTAACCTTGGTCATCACAGTCATATCTACTGAATGAGAAGAGACATTCATATTAAACTTATGTATTAGTATCTACCTGTGAGAATGGCATGGGTTTTTTTTTTTTTACATGTGACCTAGAAGTTTGACCTACTTGCAAAAAAATTAAATTGTTATAAATTCATCATTTTGAAAGAGAAAAGTTAGGGCATTCATATCATAATGCATGTATATTATTACCTGTGATAAGACCTTTCCAAATAAATCATGACTTTTACTCTGTGACCTTGACCTTGATAGCAATCAAGCCTAACCTACTTTTCAAAAATGTTGCATTTGCTTATAACTTTTGATTGAGATGAGATATGACTCTCACATTTGACATGTACATTAATTACTCATAAGAATTCAAGGTGTTTCCCAGCATGTGATGCTTTTTTACCCCTTGACGTTGATGTTTTACATAATTTTCAAAATATTTAACTCTCCTAAAAGATGATTAGGCTTCTGAGTAACATTAAGGAAGACTTCAGGGAAGACAGGGCTTTTTGCACAAAAAACGTCATTTTTCCATCACCCACATTTGACCCCCCGTTTTGGTTGAAAAATCAAATTCCAAAACCTTACTGCACATCTACCTGACACCACCAATCATCTCCCAAAAGATGATTAGGCTACTGTGTAAAATGTAGGAGAAGTTCAGGGAAGATGGGGCTTTTTGCATAAAAAACATCATTTTTTGACCCCCATTTGACCCCCTGGGGCAAGATCAAAATTCCGAAACCTTACTGCACATGTACATGACACCACCAACCATCTCCCAAAAGGTGATTAGGCTGCTGAGTAAAATGTAAGAGGAGTTCAGAGAAGACGGGGCTTTTAGCATAAAAACATCATTTTTACTCTGTGACCCCCATTTGACCCCCAAAAATGGGCAAAATCAAAATTCCGAAACCTTACTGCACATCTACATGACCCCACCAACCATCTCCCAAAAGATGATTAGGCTGCTGAGTAAAATGTAGAAGGGGTTCAGGGAAAACAGAGCTTTTTGTTTAAAAAACGTTATTTTTCGACCCCTATTTGACCCCCCGGGGCAAAATCAAAATTCCGAAACCTTACTGCACATCTACCTGACACCACCAACCATCTCCCAAAAGATGATTAGGCTACTGTGTAAAATGTAGAAGAAGTTCAGGGCTTTTTGCATAAAAAACATTATTTTTCGACCCCCATTTGAACCCCCGGGGCAAAATCAGAATTCCAAAACCTAACTGCACATCTACATGACACCACCAACCATCTCCCAAAAGGTGATTAGGCTGCTGAATAAAATGTAAGAGGAGTTCAGGGAAGATGGGGCTTTTTGCATAAAAAACGTCATTTTTCGACCCCCATTTGACCCCCCGGGGCAAAATCAAAATTCCGAAACCTTACTGCACATCTACATGGCACCACCAATCATCCCCCAATAGGTGATTAGGCTGCTGATTAAAATGTAAAAGAAGTTCAGGGAAGAAGGGCCTTTTAGCATAAAAAACGTCATTTTTTGACCCCCATTTGCCCCACGGGGCAAAATCAAAATTCCGAAACTTTACTGCACATCTACATGGCACCACCAACGATCTCCCAAAAGATGATTAAGCTACTGTGTAAAATGTAGGAGGACTTCAGGGAAGAAAAGTGTGACAGACGGACGGACGGACGGACGGACATGAGTAACAACAATATACCCGAACTTTCTTTAGAAAGTGCGGGTATAATCACAACAATTACTATGTAACTCAAGAAAGGTTAAAGGGAGTTTTAAAGACAATTTGCAAATTTATTTAAGGTACATCATGATTACAATATCACAACTTAAAACATTAAACAATCATACTTACATGTATAATGCAATTGAGGTTGAAGGACATTGCACTTGTCACTTTACGTTGGACTTTATTTATTGAATTATTCTTGATTTTGACATATTTGTTAAAAAAAAACAAAAAAACAAAATATGGTTGAGCTAAATGAGAATTTTATTTTCAAGTTTGCCTCATCTTTAAATGATTTGTAGGAATTTATGGAGGTCGTCGCCCCATTGATATGCGTCGAGAGACAGATGAAGAACTTGGTTTCCTGTATGACGTCACTTTTGTCTGCGTCCACTCTTCCTGTCAAAGTAATTATTATATTCTTAAAATTAAGTTACTGCGATTTTTAATGCAATTACATTTTAGTGACAGTAAACTATTTAAACTAGATGCTGTCATGAGACAGTAATACCCGCACTAAGGTGTTTGCCTCTAAATACACACTCCTTCATATTGGACTTTCCAAGGAAAAAGTCAAAATAATTCTATAATTTACATAATACATGTATTCATCAAATTGAGCATAATATGCTCAGGTGACCATGTGACCCATGAGCCTCCATCTTACAGGTATTTCATATTCTAAATACATTACCAGTCTGAAATTGATCAACAGAATTAAATTAATGATGTAAATTAGGTTTGCTAAAAGGGGGAGGGGGTTATAAATTTTTGGCACATAATTGGAACTTTTTAAATCTATTTTCTCATATAGATCAACAACAAATAATATTATTCAAATTAGTATAAATCGTTTTTGATGAATTTTTGAAAATGTGCAAAGTTTTTTTTTTATATTTGATTACGCAGAAACTTCTTGAAAGCTGCAATATACACATTCAATTTAGTCAACCCGCACCCCCTCCCATCAACACCCACACACAAACACATCTTATTTTGGAAATAGGCCTAGATGGCAAAGTTAAGATAAAAAATCTTTTGTAAATGATAATTTTCAATTTGTTCTTGCACTATACATGTATCTGAACACCTGCATCACGTTGGGCTTGCGTCACGTACCGACCTTAAGTACTAGTTTTACAATTGGCCTTAAGTATCATTTTAAGATTTCACTGCACGTGCAGTAGGCTGCTAGTGTGGTGTACACATCATTGCATGTATGTCAGTAGGAATTATTTCATTTTGTGTTTTAATTGGATTATATTTCATGAAGATGGCAGGACCTAAATAATGACAATCGGTAAGTACAAGTTTTGGTATAGATTTGGGTAAAATAGTCTGAAATGCGAACGGTTAGGTTCAAGTTTAAAGGATCAAAGGTCATCCGATGCTTACAGTAGACGATTTTCACATTCTGAGTTATCCCCCGTTATCCCCCGTTATTATTCAGTAACAAGATCCAGAATTTTTTTTCTGGGAGGGAGGGGGGTTTCCAGATCAGAATTTCCTGAGAAACAAAAAAACAAAAAAAACAAAAAAGAAGTTATGGTGGGGTCTGTTTTCTAGGGTGGAGGGAAACTCGGGGCATCCAAAGTCATTTTTATTTCCTCCAGTATATATTATAGTCCTGCACATTCTGGGGGGGAGGGGGCGATCTCCCAATCCACTTCCCTGTCCCTGTAATGACAAATGATCATGTGACTCCTAAATAGTAGGAAACTTTTTCCATTTGACTACACATAATTTTGTTTCTTGTGTTATTATGTTATGTAAATTTAATGGTATAAAGGTTATGAACCCCTGGAGGTCATCCCCACTCTCCTATAACATGCATAAAGAGCTGAAAATGTTCACAATATGACTGCATTAAGTTAAATAAAAGTGCATCAATGATAAGTTTGCTTGACATTTCATTCATGAATTTATGTCAACCTATCCTTCTAGAATTAGGAATGAAAATCATTCAGAGATGGACCATATTAAACTATTTGTATAAACAATTTTTTAAATGTAAAAAAAAAGTAGTAGTTTGCATACATGAACAAAAATGGGTCTGAGAAGGGGTGATGGGAAGGATCGAGTTAATATTTCTTTACGTCTTAATGATCGAGTTAATATTTCTTTACGTCTTAATGGTTGAAAACTCCTAAAATGAATGTTGACCTCAAATCTGACTTGTCCTCATTATTTTTCAAGTGGTGGTGTCTCCATATGAGTGAAAAATTCCTGAGAGGGATGTTTAACAACAAACAAAATGACATAAAAACACAATACTGATTTGCGTTAAGAAATATGCAGGGAATTTTTTCCATCATAAATCTTCTTCTCAAGAACAGCAAAGGCATTATTGTCCCCCGTTTTTGGGAAAGGGAGGGGACATTAAATCTCATTTGTTTGTCAGTCTGTCCATATTGACAGCTAGTATGTGCATCTGTCACAATAAATTTAACCTTGGTCATAACTTTTGAATAATAAGAGATAGGACTTTGATATTTCACATGTACATTACCTTAAAACTTTCTAAATATACTATGATTTTTTAACCCAAGTGAGACCTTGACCTTAAAGTTTTACCTACTTTCCAAAAAATAACATTTTAAATTGATCATTTTGAAAGAGAAAAGAAAGGGCAAATTATACATGTTTATTACATGTGAAAAGACTTTTCTAAATATATCACGACTTTTGACTCTGTGACCTTGACCTAGAAGTTTAACCAACTTTTCAAAAATATCATATTGTATATATATAACTTTTGATTCAAAAGAGATAGGACTTTCATATTTGACATGTACATTACCTGCAACAAAATGTTTCCAAGCATGCTATGATTTTCCCCCTTTGACCTAATTTTCAAAAATTGATATATGATAGGGGTGCATATTTGACACACAATCTGCCATAAATTATGGCATCCTATTCACTAAAACACATAAAGCAGAGGACCAGAATTCTTTGAATTTGCTTTGTATAATCTTGATAGATGGAAACATCGATCATCATATACGGTAATATTAGATTCAAGTTTTTTATGCCACACCATGATTAGGAATACATGAATAGTTTTTGTTATGTCCATCCTCCACCTTTCCATCTGTCTTTCCACTGGGCTCAAAGAAACTTTCTAGATATTTTTATTAAAGTTCATATGTTGATGCATACAGATGTAAATATCCAACTGCAGCAATATTTTTTGACTTTGACTTTTCCTTTGACCTTCACTTAAATTTTCTTTAAATTAGTGTTTAGCTTTATTTTAAAGAAACCATTCAAGTTGTGTAATGAAACTTCACATAATGATACATACTGATGTATGCTTTACAATGCTTCACTCTTTTTTACCTTGGCCATTCCTGTGACGTTGACCTCACTTTTCTAAAATTAATGTCTAGATCAGTTTTGAATAAACAATTCAAGATATATTTATCAAACTTCATATGCTGATACATACTGCTGAGAGCTATTAATACATCAACTTATTTTGACTTTGAATTTTCCTTTGACCTTGACCTCACTTTTTAAAATATGTGTTTATCTAAGTTTTAAATAAACCATTAATTATAGTTTTATCAAACTTTGTATGCTAATAGTAAATTCATACTGATGTAAGCTTTTCAACTGCAACAACATTTTGGCCCCAACCTTTCCTTTGACCTCTCTTTTCTTAAAAAAAGAGTTAAGCTCAGTTTCATTAAATCATTCAAGATATTCTTATCAAACATAATATGCTGATATGA
>NW_026933350.1:0-17500 GCF_032062105.1 Saccostrea cuccullata | reverse complement strand
ACTTTCCAAACTAAGAGATGTTTGTTTCTTTACTACAGTTTATTCGGAGGTCGGTGGGGATGAAGAGCTACCTCTGGGTCAGGAGTTTCAAGATCACCTAAAGTGCTTCATGGATCCTAGCACAAAAAATCCAAACAAACGTTATCAGATGAGCAAAAAACTCATTAGACAATTAAAGTACGGGTATTTAAAGATAGAACTAAAGATATCTTAATTCTATGACATAAAATTGAAAGTATTGAAATCTTGCAGGAAATAGACAGTTGGAGTACGGGTTTTTAAATATATCTTAATTCTCTGACATAAATTTAAAATAATTGAAATCTTGCAGGAAATATACAATTTTTGTATAATTGTGAATACAGCCATGTATATTTACTTCTTGGTTAAAAAGTATTATGTATCCACAATTTGTCCCATATGAATTTTTGAAACTCCACTGAGCAGAATTGTTAAGAAATATGCACACATTTTATAAGGCGAGAAAATGTTACGAATTATGGACATCTGTACTTTTTTTTTAATTTACACGATTTATCAAGTTAATCTAAATGAGCAATAATTTTTGTCAGATAAATGACTTATTAATCGTTTTCGTTTTAGTTCCATAAAGTTTATAAAGGAACTAACAATAGAATGTTTGTGTACAAAATACATTTTTTCTTACCAGAATATCAAAACAGTTAACACATCTCAGCGAAGAAGAAAAGGTAGAACAAGAGCAGCTAGATGTTAAATGTCTGCAGCTTCTGCGAGCTATGATTTATAACGAGGTGGTCAAGCTTCCAGATGACTGGGAAGCGGATATATCCGCCCATCGGAAGTGAGTCTGATGTGAAAAGACTTTTAATTTACAACATTTTGATACTTCCTCAGAGGAAAGATACTGGCAATTGTAGCTGTTATGAATCAAAAAGATTCATATTCACGTTTGTTTTCATGTAAACTAGTATTTAACCTAAAAATATTGAAAAAGCGCCTATTTCAAGACATGAGGAAAAAGTGTATGGGAGTAGAATTCCTATAATTTGATAAATTTATATTCATTGACAAATATCTTTTTTCTTAAATTTTGAATAAGAATTAATGAACACAAAGAAAACAAACTTACAAATTATGAAGTATGATCTTACAAAATAAATTGTTTGTTGCGAATTTATTTTTTAAGTTTCAATACAATTAACGCTAATACATTGATACATATGAAACCTTTACTTTAGATACGACTTTTTCGTGTTGTAGAAAACTGAAGGCTATTTCTGACGTTCAGGATGCCCTGAATCATTTCGATGTTGTTAGCAGCGTCATGATACACCTGAATCGTCCCCAAGATGATGTGGTCCGGGAAACTCTGTCCTTTATATGCATGCTACTCTATAATGGAAACGAAAATGTGCAGGTAGAAATGCTTTTAATATAAAGAAAATACAAGAACTGATCATTGCTTGTTTAGAGAGTGACTCTAGTCACATGAGAAGCAACTAGATTTATGTGAACTTCTGTTCTGAGACAAACGTGAGTTTCTTAAGAATATATTTATGGAACACTAATGTGTATATATATAGTTTATAGTGTAATAAATTTTGTTCCGTTGTAGACAAAACTTTATGAGTATTTCACGGGTACCAGAGAAGAGTCGTTTTTCTTTACCTTAAAGGCTCGCATGCAGATGTCTGCCATTGCTACACGAGAAAAGTAAATTTAATTTTCTTTTTGTTTGTGTAAAATTACAATTTTTTAATTCATAAGTTGGATATATTAAATCCAGACAATGAAAAGGTACAGTGTTATGACTAAGTTTTTATAATGACAGACGGCTACTGCACGCGATGTACCAGTCAAAGGTTGATGAGGCAGTCCAACAGGCTAAAGTTTTACAGAAAGCCATGGCATCTGGAAAAATGGCGCATTTGGTAATATACTTATATTTTACAATTTTTGAATTCATTTTCTTGACGTTTGAAAATAATTATGCAATTGAACAAATGTGATCAGTTTCTCTGCTTCTTCAACGTACCAATAAACCTGATACCATATTAAATTCTAATAACGGATTACTTGGATATTTCAGGAAATATTGAAGGCCAATAGGATAGGATCTATGATGTCTATGGCAGAAACATCAATGGCACAATTCGGTCCGGGAAATAATATGGTAAGATTTAATTTTTTTTACTTATAAAACTATTGTACAATTAGAATTTATGTTTCCATTACAGATAAGTACAGTGTATCTGAAGTTTTTGAAAAATTCTTATTGTGAGAGAAGGCGTTTGAATTGCATTTTGATACATACTATATTTCCACAGCTTGCTTTGTCCGGAGCTTCTAGACCACCATCGCAATTCGGCTCCAAAGCTAAACTCGGTGGAGGTTTCAGTCGAGAGAACACAATGATGGGTAACCTTCTTCTTCAGCCTCCAACACTGAATGTAAATGACGTCCAGAAATCCACACTTCAAGTATACGGCATTCCAAATAGCTTCTCTAATCCAAAATCAAAGGTTGCACCCATGGAAAATACTCCTGAAATTCAAATCGAGGTATGAATACATGCCTCAACCATTTTTACAGGCCTCTCTCAACCATTTTTAAAAGTTTACTAATGTGGGGAGGGGGTAGGGGTGTCCTACCCCCCCCCCCATACCCCAAACCGCCATGATTTGATCAAATTCAAATCTTCAATAAATGAGGATGCTTACATTTTAATATGACTAAACATAGCTTTTCTGTTCTTGGGATTTTCCATTATCTCATTTTCCTTTATTTTTCTAAGTAAAACTTTGATCGACCTTTGTGGCCCCACCCTTTCCCTAGGAGGGGGGAGTGTTCAGTTGGTTATGATTTTAACAAACTAAAATCTACACTAAGGAGGTTGATTCCATATAAATATCACTAATCATGGCTTTGAAGTACTTGAGAAGAAGATTTAAAAAGATTTCTATATTCAAAAGTTTACTGGGGTCATGATTTGAATAAACTTGAATCTACACTACCTGAGGGTGATTCCACATAAGTTTCACAAACTTGAATTTACACTACCTGAGGATGATTACACATGTGTTTCATTTTTCTTGGCCTAGTGGTTCTTGAGAAGAAGATTTTTTTTAAAATTCCATTAAATTTTCACTAATTCATAATTATCTCCCCTTGGTAGAGGGCGTGGCCCTTCATTTGAACAAACGTGAATTCCCTTTACCCAAGGATACTTTGTAGCAAGTTTGGTTGAAATTGGCCCAGTGGTTCTTGAGAAGAAGGTGAAAATGTGAAAAGTTTACGACGACAACGACAGACAAAAGACAAATTTTGATCAGAAAAGCTCACTTGAGCCTTCCGCTCAGGTGAGCTAATAATACCGATTATGATTTTTGACAATATTTTTTTGTAAATCATTTACAAAATATCACATGTAAGAGAAATGCATTAGAATTGTACAATGAGATGAAATTTTTGTATTGCCAAATAGAAAAAAATTAAACAGTCTAGACCGAGAAAAATGACATTTTAAAATCACGAAATAAAACACAAACATATATTATAAATTGTAGAAAGTGGATGATGAAGAATTAAAAGAGTTAATGGGAGCCGCTATGAGCATGACTGGAGATTTCACGTTCAGAGATGACGGTTACATAGAACTAGTACTTCGTATGCTCGGATTGATGTGTGATAACCAGCACTTTGAACTTCAGGTAACTTAAAGTAAACTTAATTTCTGTGGTCAAGGTTCGAAAGAAGCCAAAAGTTTACTGGTTGTATGAATGTAATATAATGAGTTACCACTTTTAACAGACTAGTCAATTGATTGATATATTGACCAGAAATTTTTGTGAGGATTTGTGAAGATTAAGGTGACCATTAAAACCCTTGTATATTGCTCCCCAAGCACACACAGAGATGATTCCACATGAAGTGTTTAATAATTTGCTTACTTTAGAATTACATACGAGAGCAATATGACAACATCAAGTCAGTAAACCTGGTGGCAGAAACAACAAAGTTCCTCAACATCCTATACTCTAACATCAACGAGAGAACCATGCCGTTAGTGGTGCAGCTCTTTGACACATTGGTGGAATTTACATCGGTAAATCGTATATTTTCAATATTTTAAATCAATTAGTTCTCTGAATTTAAAAAGTAAAGTCTGCAAATTTCATGATATCTTTCTAATACACAGTGAATCTTTTTATAGGGCAATAAGAAAAACCAGTCAGTAGTGTTTGAAAACAAGGTGTGTGATTACATCAACCACATACTAAGGACAGACAATTTCCCAGGCTGTGGGCTCAAAGAGGTATCTGCCAACAAACAATTATAAAATTAATTCAATTTTGGGTCATCTGAGTCAATAGTTGACCTATTTCTCTGTTTTCAATTGTCTGTTTGTGCATTTTCAGCGAATTTTTGCCATATGACATTAATGAACAATTGGGGGTACATGTAAAAACTGAAAATTTCGTGGTCAATAAGCGCCTCAAAGATCAAGATAAACCTTTGAGAAACTTTTTTAAAAAAAACTCTATCTGTTTACTTTGCTTTATTTTACACTACAGAGGATCCAGTTTTGTATTATACTCAGGTGACCGGTGAAGCCGATATATATCTTATTATTTTTAATGAAGGATGATTGGATGATTATTGTTTCAGAAGTATATTTTGAAAAGGTCTATAGCAGTGCTTATACGATCTCTGATTGAAGAAAATTCCTCGGATGAAGATGAAGAAATCATGGCAAAGGTAAGAAATTTATGACTATTAAGTTTGTAGTTTTCATGGAAAGTGTAATGAAATATTAGGGAAATAACTCTAAGTTGAAATAATAATAACTTTCGAACCATACTTGTCTGAATACCGAAATACGCCGCCATGAACTGAGCACAACCCAGGTAAGAGTTGTCACCCTTTTAACTTCCTTTGTATTTGTTCAATGGAAACATTGAAGGTTCTTTTCCGATTTGCTATTCCCGGAAAATGCCCAGCAATGTTTCGATTGAAGAAGAGACTATGGTCTTTGATATCAAAAATAATTTCAAGATATAATCTAAAATGGGCTAAATATAATTTAAAGGAATTGTTGAGTAGAAGGTAAATGTCAAGAAAGTGTTGGATGTTTTTGCAAAAAAAGATCCTTCTTTTCTCCAATTAATTCAGAGACCATATAATCTTAGTATTCATTTTTCCAGTTTGTGCCAGAAACAATTTCTTTCCAATTGCTTCTAATGCCTATTGTCTGTCTGTTCAAATCTCCCCCAATGTATTTTGTATTATCTGTGTTTCCTTCAACAGTACAAAGCCGAGGTATCAGGCTTTAAGGTACTGAATTTTTTGTCCTTTGTTTTTATTCCTTTTTTGATATTAGTATATTATTCTTGAGTGTTTTTACTTTTGTACTTAATATATAACCATGCATGTTTCAGAAAAAAAATTGCTGTATATGTGTACTACTATTTGAATGGTTATTTTCAGTTCAACATTAGTGAATAATATGTGGAAAAACGTAAATTCATATTTTCTAGTTTAAATGAAATTAAAGACCTTTTTTTTACTTAATTAAATACAAACGAAATTTTAAATAACTATTCTTTAAGCATAATGTACTATATTTATGAAACTTTTATGTACAGGAAGTAATGGAATATCTTGATGAGGACCATTGCGTCAACACAATGACAAAAGCCTATTTTGAGATCATGGTAAAAATACATTGTAGTTAAGATTCATAAAAGTTTGAATACATCCATTGCTAATTTTGAACTTTTTATTGAAAGAAATATTTAGCCTGATTATTTTGTTCATTGTTTCTGCTATAGCGTATGAACAAATCTCGTTCATCTAAGGTATAAAAATATTTTTTGATTTTTTTATAAAAATCCCGTTAATTGCACAAAAATGTGCGTTTTCACAATGTTAGTCTTTGGTTACACATATGTGCTCTCCGTTAAACAAGTGTAGCTTTGAATTATAGAGTTTTCATTTGACTCAAAACAAAAAACACCAATGTTTGCTTTTATGTGCACTTAGGAATAATTTAATCCAATTGTTCGATTTTTTGTAATATATTTTTTTTTATACATTTATAATAGTTAAAAAAGTGATTCTGAAGAAAACTGCATTTATCCAAGTGCATGAACATATAAATTTTTTAATTGTAAATAATTTTCCTTGTAATTTGCTAAGTACAGCTTGTGATGTGAATGACATTTCATGGTACATGAATAGACTAGTAAAAACGCAAATCAAGCTACAGGATTTCATGCTCATACACTTTACTTAGATAAATGTTAACATTATTTGATTTTTTTTTATTAATTCAGCATGTTGCATTTTGCTCTGAGAGATAGTTCATAAAGATTGTTTCCTAACTATTACACCATTTGATATTTGATTCATATTAAATTGGCAACAGTTCTTTGTAAAATAATACTCAATATCAAATTGCAATTCCGTAATTGATTCCTTTTCATTAAACTATTTATTTTATAAACAATTTCAGAATGATCGCAGAGAATTTGAGGAACACTATGATTTGATCGAGAGTACAGGATTCGCTTACTTTCATATTCTGTGCCGTGAAATGGATATGGACCCAAGTTTAGGTAGAGACAGTATGTTTTTATGCAAATAAACATTACTTATGTAGTCAATATAACCAATAGTATATCTTGATTGATTGGGGACTGGGTATGTTAACTGTTGGACAGAAATATTCTGGAAAATTAGTTTCGTTTTTTTAGCTCACCTGAGCCGAAGTCTCAAGTGAGCTTTTCTGATCAAATTTTGTCCGTCGTCCGTCCGTCTGTCTGTCTGTCTGTCTGTAAACTTTTCACATTTTCGACTTCTTCTCAAAAACCACTGGGCCAATTTTGACCAAACTTGGTACACAGCATTCTTGGGTAAAGGGGAATTTAAATTATTAAAATGAAGGGCCAAATCCCCTCACAAGGGGAGATAATCAAGAAAAGACAAAAATAGGGTGGGGTCATTAAAAAAATCTTCTCAAGAACCACTGGGCCAATAAAGCTGAAACTTATGTGGAAGCACCCTGGGGTAGTGTAAATTCTAAATTGAACAAATCATGACCCCCGGGGGTAGGGCAGGGTCACAATGGGGAATCAAATTTTTATATAGAAATGTATAGGAAAAATCTTTTTAAAATCTTATTAAAACCACTGGACCAGAAAAGCTGAAACTTATGTGGAAGCACCATTGGGCAGTGTAGATTTTAAATTGTTCAAATCATGACCCCCGGGGGTAGGGCGGGGTCACAATGGGGAATCAAAGTTTTACATATAAATATATAGGAAAAATCTTTAAAAATCTTCTTCTCAAGAACCACTGGGCCAGAAAAGCTGAAACTTATGTGGAAGCACCCTGGGGTAGTGTAGATTCTAAATTGTTCAAATTATGACCCCCGGGGGTAGGGCGGGGCCACAATGGGGAATCAATGTTTTATATAGAAATATGTAGAAAAAATCATTAAAATCTTCTTCTCAAGAACCACTTGACCAGAAAAGCTGAAACTTATGTGAAGCATCCTGGGGTAGTGTAGATTTCAAATTGGTTAAATTATGATCATTGGGGTAAAGTGGGGTCACAATAAATCTGGTAAAAAAACAGAATGGTCAAAGATTCTCAGGTGAGCGATGTGGCCCATTGGCCTCTTGTTTTTCAAAAAAAAAATCACATCCATATTTTCATCATTTAATTAGACAATTTTTGTTTTGTTTTTTCTTGAAAGAAATGCTGCAGCATTACACGTCTCCTTTAAATACCTTATTCGTAGTATTTTTACCGTTCACGGTAGCTCAGTCGGTAGAGCGCTCGCTTCGTGATCGGGAGGTCGTGAGTTCGAATCTCGGCCACGACTGACCTAAGTCGATAAAAAATGGATAGCAACTGTTCCTTCGCCATGCGCTCGGCACTTTGAAGTGAAAGTTGCGGGTCCTTCGGATGAGACCTTAAAAACCAAGGCCCCGTGTCAGCGGCAGGCGCTGGCACGATAAAGATCCCTCATTGCTCAGTGGCTCTGAGTGCCGAGTAAAGGTCAAAATTTGAAGCCCTTCACCGGCATACGGTGACGTCTCCATATGAGTGAAAAATTCTCGAGAGGGACGTTAAAACAATATACAATCGTAGTATTTTTAAATTTCTCTCTGTACTTTAATACTTACAGACTTGTTAAAAACAGAAAAACAGAAAGCGGCTTGGGCTTACTATGCAGCCAGTAGTTTGTCCATCGAGATTGTGAAAGATGATGCCTTGCAGAAAGTTTATTTTCGAGTCAAAGATAAGGTAAGCAAATAAAGTTTATTTTTTAGACCTTTATTTATGACATATTGTGCAGCAGGAATGATTTTTTTGTCATATACAAATGTATTTGTTTTTTGGATATAAAGTATTTTAATTGCACTTAAGAGTAGAGTGCCATGAAGCAAAGTTGTATGAACACGCTGTACACTTTACGAAAAGCAAAGTGTATATCATGCCACAGTAACTTGACATCACGGAATGACAGCTTGTACATTTTGCCACTTTGCTTTAAGGTTAGATTGCCATGCGAAACAATTCACTGACACGCTACCCTTAAATTTGTATGTAAACTGTCATGGCTGTTATCGGCCATCGTAAATTTCCCCTATTTGGATTTCTTTAGACAGTGCTTAGAGAAGAGATCAAAGAAAAGTTTAAGTACGAGGTGGACAGAACGTCCCCAAGGAACAAAATAAGGGATTTAATGGACTGGGCCAGCGATATTATTCAGGACATCAAATATCAACGAAAGATCCACTCCAATATTGTGGGAAGGATATTACTCAAGATGTGGTCAGTCATAATAAAAACTAGAGATTTATCAGATTAAAATTAAGGAAAGCGACATTTCTCTTGTGTATGGTCACGTTAATCTTAGCTTGCCAAGGGTTTCTGATACACTACTCCCTCTCATAATCGCTTAACCCTTAGCTAGCGAAAACGGGTCACGTTTCGTTTTACCACGATATCGAAAATGGACATCTTTAGACATTTTAATTTAGCCCTATTTGAATAATTACTATATCTAGAAAGGAATTATTTTTTGCTCTTAGGAATTTTTATAACTGTTTGGAATGTTCACATATTTTTTTTTCACTGAACAATATACCGGTAATCGTTCGAAAGTTCGAACTTTCCATCTTCTTCACCGATTTTTGTGTTGTTATTTATAGGCTTCCCATGAACTTTATCGTCCTCCTTTTGAGTTTCATCATTAGCTCTGTCATCATGGTGACGTGGAGAGACCCCAAAAACGCGAATGGAACCTCCAACACGGGAAGGTAACTTTTTTTCCGACTATTCCATTTATAACAAAATTATTTTGGATGGAAAAATGTTATAAATTTAATTTTTGTTTCTTGTAGCATAGTCCCGGAATTTACCGTAAATAGCAATACGTACTATATGTTTTTGTACATATTCGGAGGAATGCACAACTTCCTTAGCCTGTGTATGTTGGTGACCTTTTTAATTTCTAACCAACCTACGTTCCCGCCATACAACTGGCTCAAAAAGAAATTGTGAGTTTTCATTACTTTGTATCTTATGTAAAAGGAAAATAGGGAAGTAATCTTCCTGTGTATGATTAGAAGATTGAGAAATAAAACAGTATTTATTTGTAACCAATTGATCATGTTTTTCGCCATCTTTTTCAGGTCGTCTAATGATGACGATGATGATGACGTCAGATCATGGCATGAAAAGAAAGACCAGTCACATCTTAAGTTTGAAATTTACAACATATACACAGTTTATTATTTCGTAAGAAACTATTTGAATAGTATAATGTGTATTATTGATATCGATTTATAAAGAATTAACTATTTTTTTCTCACAATATTTGTCATTTGAACGATAGCACGTCCAACTGTCGATAAATCCATTATTTCTTATAAGTATGTATAATATTATATACTTGTTAATTTCCTTTTTGATTGAGCGTTTAAGAATTATTTACTCACTTTGTTTTTTTTAAATACCTCATCGGAATTCTTTGTTTTTCAAATTTATTATAATTTTATTATAATAATTTTTATAAAATATTAAAGTTTTGCTTCATTTTATCGCATGAAATGATAAAATTACTTATCTTTCAGCTTGCCTTAATAAGATTAACTTCTTTTCCAGCTGTTTTTCGTGTGCTCCATTCTAGGCACCATTTACTACGGGTATTTCTTTTCATTCCACTTGCTTCATTTGGCTGAATTAAATCCGCTACTGAAGAGAGTCAGACTGGCTGTTACCACCAATGGCAAGAAACTATAAATTCGTTTGTACATTATTAGATTTCTCGTATGATATTTTACTTAAAGGAAAACGCGTTTTTTAATCATTGAGGTAGACTTTAAGTGGAAATTAACTGTAGCTCACAACACTTCTGATGACCTAATATTTACACTAAAGTTTTCTGTTATTTGTAAGCATGAAAAAAATTTTCCCAAATCTTCTACTTTTTACAAAAACCTTGTTAAATAAAAATACGCGAGATTGAATTTTTTTTAGCAATGATCTTCCGTAATAACGGAAATTTAAGCAAATACTGTAAACGTACTTTTTTCCACGGGGTCATAATTCCGCGGAATCTTAATTTCTGTTTAATCCGCGGGTAGAAAATTACGCAGATTTCTTAGATTGTCACTTTATGCCTTACGTTTACATTAAGTACGCTTGGACAAATTTCCGCGGAAATTTTGTGACCGCGTATTTAGCGTAAATAAATACCACGCGGAAAAAAGTACTTCTACAGTACATGTAATTGTCAAAATAAAAAAGTATTTATGTTTGTACTTTTATACATTCTGGTACGTGTATTATAGAACTTTTTTTCAAATATAACTTCCAATATATGAAATGGTATTATACACATACTTTTCAGGTAAAGCATTGTTGATGGTTGCCCTTCTTGGCTTGGCTTTATTTTTTTGCTACTCATTGGTGGCCTTTGCTGTGTTACGAGAGTCCTTCTTCCAGGAATCGAACGGACGCCATTGTCGAACAGTTTACCAGTGTTTTATCACCATGATTCACCATGGCTTCGTTGACACACCTTATACGGTATTCCTTTGTTGTAATATCCTTTTCATGATAATAGTGAATGTATAATACAAGAATGTAATTTTGGGAACTTTGCGATGAAACTAATCTCAGCAAAGTGCAATTAATACTGCAAATATATGTGTCAAACATGTAACTTATGATAAAAAGGAAGATGCCAAACGTATGTCATTTCTTCCTTTATATAAATATTGAGTTATTTCTTTGTTGATATTTTTCAGACCTTTGAAGGTTTAATGACGTCTGACTATACTGATGTCATCATAGTGACGGTATTTGATGTGACGTTCTTCATCCTAATCACCACTATCGTGCTGAATATCGTCTTTGGTATCATAGTGGACACTTTCGCACAGCTTCGAGATGCCAAGGTATTTATTCCCAACCCTTCCCCATCTCCTTTCACACATTCTTTCTCTCCAAATAAACACATTCACACATACACACCCCAGTAAACAGCAAGTTTTGAAAAATTCGATCGCACCAACTAGGCGTTTGTTAGACGTGACATCAGGAATCAGCCATCATTATTTTCACGACGCTTCATTTTCTTTTTTCAGTGGGAGATTGATAAAAATATGATGAATAACTGCTTCATCTGCAGCAGGGAATCCTACGAATTTGAAAGACATGGCGGGGTAAGAATTACTTGAGAATAAAGTTGAAATTATATTATGCTAAAAGTGCTCAAAAAGATTAAACAAATACGCGTAACAAGGACAGTTCACATCTCTTGAATTTGTTTTTAAGAACCCTTTTCAGAATATGTTTCGAAAAGATGGAAACTTTTAACATTAGATTTTTCAGGTATCACATTTTTATTGGCTACAAAACATCAAAAGGAACATAGAAATATATGTTGTTGTTGTTTTGTTACTGTTGTAATCCACGCATTTTTGTAAAAGCTGCTTAATTTTGAAGTTTTCAGTAATCAATATCTAGTTTTAAATAAAAATGCATACATATTTGAAACCCAAGTCCTATTTTCTTAGTATGAGAATATTTATATTTCCAATGTCTTTGTTCGAGATAAAATTACAAATTGTAAATGTACTTTATTTTCCCATCAATGTATTAGCGCGGTTCCAAAAAAACCACGTGCAGGGCGGAACAAAAAGCTAGACAGAAGCATGGTTTGAAGCACGTGGATTGGCGGAATCAAAGCATGTATATATAAGGAATAACTGTCTTATTTTTCAATTTCATGACGATGATCAATCGATTGGCTTGCATGATAATTTTATGCATAAACGCCTTCAGCGTTTATGCAAATTATCACAAAACCCGATCGATTGATCACATCATGAAATCGAAAAATAAGACAGTTATTCCTTAAATAGATAAAGTCCCTAGATAGCCATGCCTTAGAATCATGTTATCACTGGCTGCACAACAAATTTGACTAAAACATTCCTTGGTTTATATGTTAACAGATTTTTTATGCAAGCATATGTTTTTACGTTCACAAAAGTCGATGAATATAGACAGCAAACTTTCTATACAAAGTTCTTTTTTATACAGCGTACTTATTTTATGCAAGAAAATTTATATTTCTTCTTCACAATACCTACAGTGTGATATGGCCTCTACTTATACTTCAAGAATACAAGAATTAGTTTATCTGATTTAATTTTCGTTGTTTTCGAGGTATGGATATACCCACGAACTTATGACCACCACGAAATGTAAAATGTCATATGCCGAAACGTTTTTAAACCACAAAATTAAATCCCCACAAACCAATATTTTCCCCTCGAACCTCGACAACTTGACCACATGAAAATATGCGATTTGACATACTTGTTTGAAAATCAATCAGTTTCTTTCTTTGCCCATAGTGAATGGAATACAAGATGTTGACTGAACTTTTTTCAGGGTTTTGAAAAACACGTGAAAACGGAACATCACCAGTGGTCCTATCTGTTCTTCTTCATCCATCTGACGGAGATCCGCCCTAACGATTTCTCCACCCTGGAGCTGTTTGTTTATAACCAGCTTGAGAGGCACAATTATGATTTCTTCCCCCTGAATCGAGCGCTAAGTCTACAAAACAAGGAGGACTCGAACGAACGAAAAGTGGAGATTTTATGTATTCAAGTTGATTACATTGTCAACAAAATGAAGGAAGAGGTGGGGAAATGTTTTTTTATATATGCAGGATTTTAAGGTAGCTTAGCCAAATTTTCTATCTTGAAAAATGAAAAGCGAATTAAAGGTATAAGATGAGGAAAAAAATATGATTGTACTTCGTGCTTTACTGGAGATAGCATGTAATTCAGATCACTATAATTCTAATTCTTAAATCTACTAGTTGTTCAAGCGAAACAAGATAATAATAGAAACAATATAATTAATCGATTGCTTAACAAGAAATGTAGAAAGATCTAAAATATAAGAGTTTCTTTTGGATGAAATTCTAGGCTGCAGAAAAGGAAAGACAGAAAGAGAAGCAACGCCAGCTGGCCTGGGAGGCGGAGCATAAGGCTCCAGCGACCAATACGGTGACTCGAAAGTCTAAGCAGAGGTAACCAATGAAAAAATCAGTTACAAGAAACCAATAAAAGAAATCTTTACAAGAACATTCAAAAGTAACAATGAAACGATCTTCTCCAACTAAAGAACTCCATATGCAGGAACTAATGGAAAGGATATTCTATTTAAGGACACATTCCAGGATTATGTAGTGTCAGAAAAAGAGATGAAAGAACTATATGCGGTATATTGCATATATTTGCCCCCACAAAAGTCAAATTTTGAAAACTTCCTGAAATGTGCTGAATTCAATTAATTGTATGAGAAATATAAATTAACAGAAAATATTATAGTGTCAAAGCAGTGTATTCACAATTTTTGTTTTTATGACGTCAGTAACTAGTCCGATTTTATATCCTTTTTCAGAAAGAGGACAAAATGGACAAAATTTCAACAATTTTAGCTTTAAAATTTATAGAGCGCAAGTTTCTTCAGGAACAATATTGACATATTTCATTGATATTATCATTCTACACATTATATCAAAATATTGATCCTTAACACACATGCGCTCGGTGACTTTTACTCAAAATATCGACGAAATGTGTACATTTTTCTGTAAAATTCATAAAAAACTGAAATCAACGTCATGTTTGTGACGTCATTACTTACATATGGCGTCATTACTGAAGACAATATTCAGTGCTTTGAAGTCAGCATATACTCCCCTGTTTAAGAACTTAATTAAATATATCTCCATCAAAGTTTGATTTGGGGGGCAAATATTGGTTATTACCGAATAAAGTTCTTTCAATTTAAATTAAAATATATATACATGTACACATTCATGTAATCTACCCACAGATAGTGTCTAATGGAATTCTGAAAGATCTCTAAAGGGGAGAATGAATAGAGTGAAGTAAACACCAGGAATTATATGAAATGTTATCTGGTTTTATTTGTTCTATAAGAACACATTTGTTGTTATTTTATTTCGTTATTCTAATGCTTTCTTAATATATTGTCAACACAATCAAATGCTTTTTTAGAATAATTATATAATTTATTTATTATCTTAAAAAGTTATAATAAACTGTTTTTCTTTTAATTTTGTTGAGTTTGTTTTTCAAAGAATTAAGCAATCTAATTAAAATTAGATGTTAGATCCTCTCGCACAGCATATTCGCTACACTAATATCTAACAACACCTCATAGAGGGTCACGTCAGAGGTCAAATTCTATCAACAAATCTAATCTTCGCCTGCAAATTCATCGTATATTTGTTCAAGCAAATAAACCTCGAGTTGTTCCGAAGTTGACCTCTGACATGATCCTCAACGGGATATTGTTAGATGTTAGTGTAGCGAGTATGCGAGTGGATCTAACATCCGAATAACATCTTATTATGTTCCCCAAACGGAGTTTGGGAACATATTGTTTTTACTCTGTTTCTTATGATTATTATTATGTTCCCCAAACGAAGTTGGGGAACATATTGTTTTTACTCTGTTTCTTACTATTATTATTATTATTCTTTTTTCTTCTTATTTCTTCTCCGGTACTTTTTTGTCCGGAAGTGTTCTCAGAAACTGTTCACCAAACTAAGTTAAAACCTTTTTAGAGTTAGTAGGCATGTTGTGTAGATGTGCTGAACGAAGGTCATTTTGCGCGCATTCGCATGCACGTGCGGGCGCGTGCAATGAGTAAAATGACCGATATATTTAATATGGTTGTAACTTTTATATTTTTTGATACAATATTTTGAAACTCATTATATAAAGATATATAAGATGTGTAGAAAAGATGACATGGTCAAATTTGCATGAACTCACGCGCATGCACGTGCGCTTTGCTCTGATTGGCTGAAACAGAAATCTTAATATCTTTTTTGTTTTATGATGAAATGCTTTGAAATTTATAACATAGACATGCATTAGGATGTACTACAATTTTTTTATCACATCACGCGCATGCACGTGCGCTGCAATCTGATTGGCTGAATCTTTAAATGACTATAACTCCCTTGGTTTTCAACCAAACAGCATGAGATTTAGAACATAGATAGACATAAAGGACTCCTACAAGATAGTATGGTCACAATTCACATGCATGCACGTGCGTGCACGTGTGTTTTGCTCTGATTGGCTGAAACAAAAATCTCAATATCTTTTCTGTTTTTTTTCGAAATGCTTTGAAATTTAAAACATAAGCATACTTTGAGATGTCCTAAAATATGATATATAAGAATTGTAATGAAAACACGCGCATGCATGTGCGCTGCAATCTGATTGGCTTAAACTTTAAATGGCTATAACTCCCTTGTTTTTCAACCAAACAGGATGGGATTAGGAACATAGATAGACGGACTCCTACAAGAAGGTATGGTCATCATGCACGTTCGTGCACGTGCAAATGAGTAAAATAGTGTAGACAAGATGATATCGTCATTACGCTTATGCAATCACATGCGCACGCCTGCATTGCTTAAATTTGAAATACTTGGTATAGTTTTGGGAAAACGTTTTTTTACGTCTTAAATGCATAGATTTTGCCTTCTTTAATGAAACTTACAGGGAATATGGCACGAGAAGGGAGTTTGGGAGCGTTCGGGGAACATCTGTAACGGTTCCCGTTACAATTAGCACTAGTTATTATGTTCCCCAAACGGAGTTTGGGAACGTATTGTTTTTACTCTCTTTCTTATTAGGGTCTTCCGTCTCCAACGGAAGACCCTCCTATTATTCTATTGTTTCTTTTTCACTTTTTTTCTTCTTATTAGGGTCTTCCGTCTTCAGCGGAAGACCCTCTTCGGTTTCTTTTTCACTTTTTTTATTAGGGTCTTCCGTCTTCAGCGGAAGACCCCTCTATTATTCTTCGGTTTCTTTTTTACCTTTATTAGGGTCTTCCGTCTTCAGCGGAAGACCCTTCTATTATTCTTCGGTTTCTTTTTTACCTTTATTAGGGTCTTCCGTCTCCAACGGAAGACCCTTCTATTATTCTATTGTTTCTTTTTCACTTTTATTATTATTCTTCCTTTTTTTTTCTTACAATTTTTGTGCAGAAGATTTCTCAGAGATGTGTGGACGGATTTCTTTGAAATTTTCAGATATGATGTATCATGATCTAAACTTGATCCATTTTTTTAATTTTTGAAAAATCACTTCCGGTCGGAAGTTATCGACCTTTAATCGAATTTTTAATGACCATTTTGTCGACACAAAAACTCAAAAACTACAAAAGCTAGAATCTTGTCATTTTCAGGACTAATAGATGACATGTTGTAGTTTTGCACTATACTTTCAAATTTTCCGTCAGTGCTTCCGGTCGATACCGGAAGCGAATTTAAAAAAACGCAATTTTTCAACTTTTTTGTTTTCCAATATTTTTCTTTTATATTAGATCTCTTAATAGTGACTCTTTTGCGAATGCGAAATATGTAATTTGTTTTAGAATTAAAAAAGGTAATCTCGAGATTTTCGTATTTAAAAATTTGAAGCGGTGTTTTCAATGGCGGAATGGTTAGTGCGTCGGATTGTCACGCGGGCGACCCGGGTTCGCTCCCCCGAATGTCCGAATTTTTTTTATCACTTTTTCTGTTAGATTTTTCGTTTTTTACTTCAGAATCGGACGGAAGACCCCTCGTTGCTCGCAACGAGATCATATCTAGTTATTATTATTTTTTTTCGTCCAAATTTTGTGCAGACGATTTCTCAGAGATGCGTGGACGGATTTCTTTGAAATTTTCAGAGATGATGTATCATGATCTAAACTTGATCCATTTTTTTTAATTTTTGAAAAATCACTTCCGGTCGGAAGTTATCGACCTTTAATCGAATTTTTAGTGTCCATTTTGTCGACACAAAAACTCAAAATCGACAATAGCTAGAATGTTGTCGTTTTCAGGACTAATAGATGACATGTTGTAGTTTTGCACCTATAC
>NW_026933349.1:0-5683 GCF_032062105.1 Saccostrea cuccullata | reverse complement strand
ACATGCTTAAATGACTAAAGAATTATCATTATTTTTAACCAGAACAGAAATGCACCTCTGAAAATATCACAGGTAGGTTCAGGTGCAATTGTAGAGTAAGCATTCCCTGTCGACCTGTCTTGACCACAATATTTCCTATAGAACTCTTTTGTGTAGATTTGGTATTACATGTAAGGAAAAAACAATATGCAAAGTATTATCCAGTATCCAGTACAATTTTGTTAGTAGTGTTGAAGGTTGACCTCAATAAATTTTAAAAGGAATCTTTTCTTGTCAAAATATAAAATCAGTTATCTGCATTCGTGAACAGAGATCAGTGGGTATTTTTACTTTACAGATTGTGGACCTCTTCCTAGCTTGACAAATGCAGAGGAAATAAAATCAAAAGGACAATTTCTAATAATTGGAGTTGGTTCCCTTAGGATATTCCAATGCTACCCCTGGACTCATCAGAAAAAATATAGACAAAAAAGTATATGTCAATCAGACGGAAATTGGGCACATAATCAAAACACCCCTTGCAGTATGTACAAATATTATAAGTTAAAACATGTATTCAACAATTACTTGTAAACAAGTTAAAATCATAGTTTCTTTTTCTAGATTTTTTGAAACCAATTCTTAAAGCGGACATATCACAAATACGAAATTCATCATTATTCAACACGACAGATATCTGAATTTTTTGTCTTCTATTTTATTTGCTCCTGGAAGTTTTTCATTTATAGTCTCCATATATAATATGATATATCAACAATCCTGTTTCAGACGCTGTCATCTGTGTTACGGAAGTGATGTCGGTAGAGACTATGGATATTGATAATAAAGAAGTTGACATACCATATGTTTACACTAAGGGATACAAATGGGCGGTAAGTCAGTTAACTCCTAAGATAATCTTTTTGAATGAGTTATATTATAAAAGGTCATCGAGCTTTTAAGATTTCAAATTTTGATATCACAAGTAAGTATATTGACAAGAAGAAGGTATGGTCTTAGCTTTATCGTGTCTAAGAAATTAAATGTTTTTTTCTGGAAAAATGCTTTGAGAAAGCATGACTTTTCATATATTACTTCAGTTTCATTTTTAAAGAAAATCACAAGGCAAGATTTGTTCTTGAAATATGGCTCTTTTTTGAAACTGCCCTTTCTCTATTTATCAATTTGGATTTTTTCTAAATGTACATTTTTCACGAAATAAAATTTCAGCTCTTTTCAAAATAATAATTCATAGCCGCAGCATTAGTTTGTATTAAACACTATATTTACACTTTTACTTTCATTAGGTGATACAAAGAAGGTGTTTTGATAACATTTTTGGATATGTTGGCAAAATTACAAAGAAAAATCAAATAAAAATCTGATTTTTGGATGGGTATGCCTGAATTGTGAAATATATGATAAGATGTTTAATTAAATTTCAAGTTTTATCTATCTTTTTATTTTGAGATTATCTCCCTTGTTGCGCTCTTTTAGGATTTATAAATGCGTAAACAAATAATTTGGATGATTTATATTGGATATATTACAACTTCGATGTACATTTATCGTAACTTATATAATTCTGGATGCACTTTTTAACTCAAGAATAACCAAATTATTGTAAAGGCAAGATTTTTTTGAAACAAATCTTATATCAGTGGAAGTGAAACTTTTCCTAAGGAGGAGATATATGGACCTCTTTTAATTATCACATGTACATCATTTCGGTAATCTAAATTTCATCACACTTTCCTTATTGTTATTTAAAAAAAACCACTAACTTTTTAGAATAATGTTTGTACAATCAAGAAAATCTTTTACTTTTTATGAAACACGAACGTTTTATTTTATTGTCAAGTATATAATTGAAAGTAGATTTAATAAAATACATAGTTAAGCTTGATAAAATCATACAAGGCTGGTTTTGGTCCTTAAAGATCATTATCTTTCTATAACATTAAATAAATTTTTAAAGTGAAAAGATTTATATATGCATTAAATTTCAAGCTTTTTCTATCCTAATTCAATCTTTATCGAAGAAAGCCTATTTTAACTTTGATGCGAAGAATTATATAAAACAACTTACGCAATCATTTTCAATTCATGAATATCTCAGTTTAATTACTTTTTTAAATATATATTAAATGGAAAACATATGTACAATTCTGCAACAGGAAATGACGCAATACACATGTTGACGAAAAATGGTTACAATTATATGAGAGTTGAGATGCTGAAGACAGACAACGAGCCATTGGAAGCAGAATATAGTCATTTCTTTGTCGATGATGAAAGCACCGAATACAACTTTAACTATAAGTGGATTCACGGGAGTCATATGGTGAGAATAATTACTACTCGAACATATATATATATATATATATATATATATATATATATATATATATATATATATATATATATATATATATATATATATATATATATATATTATTATATAATTAATGGATATTCAACCAGGAAATGGTAAAATTGCGTAACATTAATCATTACACATCATTTATTATAATTAATCATTTACAAATAAAAAAAAAGATGGACTACAGATTAAATTGTCAAAGTCCAATAAGGTGCCTAAAGGGGTGAAAACATCCCCTGTTAACCCGTCACACGCGCCGAAATCTCTATGTTTTGATCTGTTTGATGACACGTCTTGAAAACGCTTCGATGTAAGGGAATTATACAGTTTCTTTTTTTTTTTTACAATTGACTCTTTCTTTGGTGAATATGTTTACTAATTAACCTGAAAAAATATGCCCCATTCTCGGTACTGCTTATTTGTGAAGTACGAATTCTGTTTACTGTCGATTTTTGTACCATGCGTATCTCATTACATAATACCCTGTTCAAATAAGATTTTATGATGGTTTCTGCTATACATGTACGTGTTTCTTTCAATTACCTTATGTATTTAAGTGTATTTGGTATTGTCAATTTTACAAGGTGTTGACATATCATTTAATTATTAATAAATGCTCATTCAGATCCAAACTTGCCTTTTCATCATTTGCCATATCAGGTTTCCATTAATATTAATATTGAATGAAACGAAACGGATTTTTACTGGTAGAAAATAAAGAACATTTTAAAAAAAAACAAGAGCCTATAATTGTTTTTATAGAGTCATTTGTGACCATTCTAACACATTTTTTAAAAAAAAAATGAAATTCTTTTCAGACTTCGCTAATATCGACCATGTTAAGGCACTTGAAAAAAATGTGTATAGCTTGATCGACATTCTTACAATTATTCGGTATGGAAAATTAATTGATATTTTCTTGTGAAAATGTCACTTGAGGACCTGAAATACTGATGTTTTAAATATTTTAGGTTTTGATAAATGTTATAGAGAAATACGTCTTTTAGGAAAAAAAAGAGAGATGATTATTTAATTTATGATTTTGTTTCTTTTTAAAATTCTAGTCTGTAATAAGTTCGGTAGATGTAGGAGGGGAGGGGGATTGGGGGTGGCTAATAGTGAACTAAAAGTGAACGAACCAAAGCATTGCATTTTTCTTAAGAAAAAATGACAATTGGATTTTTCAATACAACGAAAATTCTTTCTCTCTCATAGGTTTTGCTGTACTTAAAACTTTCTAGATTTCATATTTGTTAATAAACTTATTTATTGAAAGTTTTCAACGACATTCCAGTAATGTAAATATATATACATGTATGGATATAACATTTGCATCGAAACCCAGCGAAGGGCAAGAGGAGGGGTGCTGAGCCCGATTTTTTTTTTTTTTTTTTTTTTGCAAAGATATACATAATATAGGCATTGAAAATGTGGCTTGTCCCTTTTTGGGTTTATTTATTCCTACGTATTGCCTTGAAATATAAAGAGCTGGGCCGAGAGACTCTCTACCTGTCAAATTCACTCCACGGGAGTAAATCAAATCATATTTTTTCGAAAGATAAATAACAAATCAATGCATTTTATTACTAAAATTCCAGAATTTTTGTTTTAAACATATTTTTTTTTTCAAAGTGCGTTAACTGCCCCCATGGTAAAAAATGTTTATGTAAACTCTTGACGCACTTTGAAAAAAATGAGTTGTTTCCAATTTTAACGCCCTTTGAGTGTTGATTTTATCCCAATTTTAACGCACTTTGAATTTTGTTTTCAAAGTGTGTAAATTTTTAAAGTGTGTTGCCACACTGCATGACTTTTAAATGAACGAACAAGCAACGTATAACTTCCTTGTTATCTCTCCGTTGCATTTAAAACATTTAAAACGTTTTGAAATATTTCAATTTGCAGTGGACTTGGTTAACATTTTTTTCTGCTCATATACACAGCTTCAGTCAATAGTTGGAACCATTGTTTTCAGTGAGTTTTTTTATGTAAATTGATGGTGAAGTCTCAATACTGCTGCTGCTAGCACACTGGTCCTCCATTGAATACTGTGAAGTATTCATTGTTTGTTTGTTGTATTATTCATTTAAAAGTTTCTGGCTACCCACATATATTGACACCTACCAATAAAATGTTTCCAAACATGGCTTCAGATTCAATGAATATATACTGTTATGAACGGTTAGCTTTTATTCCAATAATAAAATAGTTATTTTAAGATTTTACCTGCTATAATAAATTTGAATACAACTTCCTTCAAACAAGATCATAAAATCTACTAGATCCTAATATTAGAAGACTCTTTTTTTATTTTCTCTGAGTCAGTCAATCCGTCAAAAGCTTTCAGAAGTTTAAAAATATATCATATATCATATCATATATCTTGATTATCGAATAAGTTGGGAGATGTAAACAACATACGACAGTGGTTGGGGAATCTTTACTCCTTAAAAAGTTGACTATGAAAAAGCTTAATGTATCTCTTTTATTTACAGCTTAGTTGTTAGTGCAGTGGTTAGAGCTTCTGCTCTCATGTCGCGAATTAAGGAGTTGACCTATTGCGTGACGTTGAGATCGGTCTTTTGGATGAGACCTAATAAACCGAAGTTCCATGTGTCAGTAGGGGGTTGGCACGAAATACACTGTATATACCTCCCTGCTAAATGGCCCTGTGTGTCGAGTAAATGACAAATTTGCAGCTCTCCACAGGCAAGAAATACATGTAGCATCTCCATGCAAATGAAAAATTCTCGAGAGGGACATTAAACAATATACAATAAATCGATCTAAATTCCAATGGAACACCTACGAAGAAACTAAAAGTTGTCCTGCTCTAAAGTCCAAGGAAATATTTTGTTAGACCGAGCATTTCGATACATTCTTTTACATGATTAAGCCGGTCATGGTAGCATAGTGTTAGAGGTTAGCTTCGTGATCAGGAGCCCGGATTGGATTCTTGTTTGCGGCGCTGCATCAAACCTTAAAAGTAATCATAGGTAGTCACTGTTCCTTTGCCAAGCGCTCGGTACTAGAACTAAACTGACGGGTCTTTCGAATACGACCATAAAGATGTACGTCCCATGTCACGTTGAAGGCTGGCACGATAAAGAACCCTCATTGCTCAGTGGCCCTCAGTGTGGAGTATAGGTTTGAATTTGAAGTTCTTCACCGGCATACGACGGCGTCTCTGTATGAGCAAGAGTGAAAAAATCTCGAATGGGACGTTAAACAATATCCAATGAATCAACATGTTTAAGAAAGATTTTTATGAAATATACTTTACTATGCTTTAATGCTGTGTACAAATGTACCTCTTTCATA